>NC_135236.1:619998813-620183813 GCF_051348905.1 Ranitomeya variabilis | reverse complement strand
AATAAAGTGTTTAGAAAGTGTTACTTCCAGACAATAAATGCGACCCGCAAAACTGAAATATCGAAAACCGAATTATCGAGTGAGCTGTTAACAAGCGTCTTGTGGCATAAAGCGTTTTGGTAAAACACCGCAATACAATGCAATGGAATATGACGGGAATACAAATTTAGTGCAGACGGTTTAATTTTTTTATTTATTTATTTCCACTATATTAGGATTTCAGATGTCATGCCATATTCATGCTGTCTAAGATGAGACGTAGGGGTGGTAAGGGGACATAAAAAGACATAAGAGTACAAAATAAATTAATGTTAAAAATCAATAAGCATCAATTACAAATACTGCCCATACTTATTGTGGGGTGTATACATTCAGTTCTCATGTATAGGAGGAACTGATCACACCTGAGAAGACTGAGGCCACATCCATTGATCTGCTCAGTCCTCACTGTAGTCTCATGGTCGTACTTTGGCTCTGTATCATGGTCGTACTTTGGCTCTGTATCATGGTCGTACTTTGGCTCTGTATCATGGTCGTACTTTGGCTCTGTATCATGGTCGTACTTTGGCTCTGTATCATGGTCGTACTTTGGCTCTGTATCATGGTCGTACTTTGGCTCTGTATCATGGTCGTACTTTGGCTCTGTATCATGGTCGTACTTTGGCTCTGTATCATGGTCGTACTTTGGCAAATTTGCACTTGTATAAAGAGGTTTCCCATTCTGTGTCCTGTTACCTTTTAAAGTTGAGTTTTGGTAAGTAGTACTAGTAATGAGTAATAATAATAATAACATTTTTGATACACATTTGTCACCTGTAACAATTAGGTTTGCCAATATTTACAGTACGTCTAACTATTGGCCGTAATTATTTTCTACAGGGGTTCGGGGGCTTAAGAAATGTTATTTTTAATGGACATTATATAAGCGTCAATTAGGATAAATTTCCATAAGAGAATGATTAAATATAAATATAATGTGTTAGTAAAAGTAAAGAAAAAAAGAGAAAAATGTAATATTAAATTTGCCTTAAATGTAACGTAGTTAAAATGTTTTTCTATATTTTTTACTCGACAAAGTTTTATCTTGTCTTTGACAAGAATAGGCTTAGAATAATAATAAGATAATAATAAGAATAATGCTTTTCAGACTACTCTTCACTATTATAACTAGAAACTATCTGATCGGCTGCATATACAGTGAGTAAAAAAAAAGTATTTAGTCAGCCACCAATTGTGCAAGTTCTCCCACTTAAAAGACGAGAGGCCTGTAATTGACATTATAGGTAGACCACAAATATGAGAGTCAAAATGAGAAAACAAATCCAGATAATCACCTTGTCTGATTTGGCAAGATATATTTTGCAAATTATGGTGGAAAATAAATATTTGGTCATTACAAAAGTTCACCTCAATATTTTGTTATATATCCTTTGTTGACAATGACAGAGGTCAAATGTTTTCTGTAAGTCTTCAAAACGTCTGTGCACACTGTTGGTGGTATGTTGGCCCATTCCTCCATGCAGATCTCCTCTAGAGCAGTGATGTTTTGGGTCTGTCGCTGGGCAACATGGACTTTCCACTTCCTCCAAAAGTTTTCTATGGAGTTCAGATCTGGAGACTGGCTAGGCCACTCCTGGACCTTCATATGTTTCTTACGAAGCCACTCCTTTGCTGCCCTGGCGGTGTGCATGAGATCATTATCATGCTGAAAGACCCAACCATGTTTCATCTCCAATGCCCTTGCTGATGGAAGGAGGTTTGCACTTAAAATCTCCACGATACAAGGCGGCATTCATTCTTTCATGCACACAGATCAGTCGTCCTGGTCCCTTTGCAGAAAAACAGCCCCAAAGCATGATGTTGTCACCCCCATGCTTCACAGTAGGTATGGTGTTCTTTGGATGCAACTCAGCATTCTATCTCCCCCAAACACAACGAGTTTTGTTTCTACCAAACAGTTCTACTCTGGTTTCATCAGACCTTATGACATTCTCGCAATACTCTTCTGGATAATCCAAATGCTCTCTAGCAAACTTCAGACGGGCCCGAACATGCACTGGCTTCAGCAGGGGGACACGTCTGGCACTGCAGGATCTGAGTCCCTGGCATCGTAGTGTGTTACTGATGGTAGCCTTTGTTACGGTGGTCCCAGCTCTATGCAGATCATTCACTAGGTTCCCCGTGTGGTTCTGAGATTTTTACTCACCGTTCTTGTGATCATTTTGACCCCACGGGGTGAGATCTTGCGTGGATCCCCAGATCGAGGGGGATTATTAGTAGTCTTGTATGTCTTCTATTTTCTTATTATTGCTCCCAGAGTTAAATTCATCACTCCAATCTACTTTCCTATTGCCGATTCAGTCTTCCCAGCCTGGTGCAGGGCTACAATTTTGTTTCTGGTGTCCTTTGACAGCTCTTTGGTCTTCACCATAGTGGAGTTTGGAGTGTGACTGTTTGTGGTTGTGGACAGGTGTCTTTTATACTGATAACAAGTTCAAACAGGTGCCATTACTACAGATGATGAGTGGAGGACAGAGGTCCCTCTTAAAGAAGAAGTTACAGGTCTGTGAGAACCAGAAATCCTTCATGTTTTTAGATAACCAGATACTTATTTTCCACCATAATTTGCAAAATAAAATTTGCCAAATCAGACAAGGTGATTTTCTGGATTTGTTTTCTTATATTGGCTTTGGCTCTCATAGTTGTGGTCTAACTATGATGTCAATTATGGCCTCTCTTGTCTTTTAAAGTGGGAGAACTTGTACAATTGGTGGCTGACTAAATACTTTTTTTCCCCACTGTAGAAACTAATCATTTTTTTTAAATTGAATACGTAAACAATCAGAAGTTATATACATACAACTTACTTTCTGCCTCCAATAATATCTAGAACACAATTACATGTACCTCTGTTAATTTATAATACGCACAACTTAATCTTTATTAAAATTACTGATTGGTTAAATAAAACATTCTTAATATATTGTCATGGATCCCTCATGAGGTTCTCCTAGCTACTTATTTTATAATCTTGAAAAATTAATCTCCACTTTGCTGGCATCTGAATCCAATTGGAGGTCTGTGCCCAACATTAATCCAGCTCTCCTTACCTCGGCCATGTCTCTGTGCACGGAGCACCTTGTTCTTCTGTGTCTGGTTCAGTGGCATTTGGGCTCAGCCTTCCTTACCTCAGCCATATGTCTGAGCACTGAACACCTTGTCTTTCTGTGTCTTGTTCAGTGGTGGTCGGGTTGAGCCTTCCTTACCTCAGCCATGTGTCTGAGCACTGAACACCTTATACTTCTATTTCTTGTTTAGTGGTGGTCAGGCTCAGCCTTCTTTACCTCAGCCATGTCTCTGAGCACTGAACACCTTTCACTTCTGTGTCTTGTTCAGTGGTGATCGGGCTCAGCCTTCCTTAAATCGGCCAAGACTCTGAGCATTGAGCACTTTGTACTTAGATGTCTTGTTCAGTGATGATCGGGCTGAGCCTTCCTTACCTCGGCCGTGTGTCTGATCCTTGAACACCATGGACTTCTTTGTCTTGTTCAGTGGTGGCCGGGCTCAGCCTTCCTTACCTCGGCCATATCTCTGAGCTCTGAACACCTTGTACTTCTGTGTGTTGTTCAGTGGTGTTTGGGCTCAGCCTTCCTTTCCTCAGCCACGTCTCTGTGTACTGAACACCTTGTACTTCTCTGTCTTGTTCAGTGGTGGTTGGGCTCAGCCTTCCTTACCTTAGCCATGTCTATGAGCACTGAACACCTTGTACTTCTGAGTCTTGTTCAATGGTGGTCAGACTCAGCCTTCCTTACCTTGGCCATGTTGCTGAGCACTAAACACCTTGTCCTTCTGTGTCTTGTTCAGTGGTGGTTGGGTTGAGCCTTTCTTACCTCAGCCATGTGTCTGAGCACTGAACACCTTATACTTTTGTTTCTTGTTTAGTGGTGGTCAGGCTCAGCCTTCCTTACCTCGGCCATGTCTCTGAGAAATGAACACCTTGTCTTTCTGTATCTTGTTCAGTGGTGGTCGAGCTCAGCCTACCTTACCTCAGCCATGACTCTGAGCACTGAACACCTTGTACTTCTGTTTCTTGTTCAGTGGTGGTCGGGCTTAGCGTTCTTTACCTCGGCCATATCTCTGAGCACTGAACACCTTGTACTTCTGTGTCTGGTTCATTGGTGGTCTGGTTTAGCCTTCCTTACCTCAGCCATGTCTCTGAGCACTAAACACCGTGTACTTCTGTGTCTTGTTCAGTGGTGGTCAGGTTGAGCCTTCCTTACCTCAGCCATGTGTCTGAACACTGAACACCTTGTACTTCTGTTTCTTGTTCAGTGGTGATCGGGCTCAGTCTTCCTTACCTCGGCCATGTCTCTGAGCACTGAACACCTTGTCCTTCTATGTCTTGTTCAGTGGTGGTCGGTTGAGCATTCCTTACCTCAGCCATGTGTCTGAGCACTGAACACCTTATACTTCTGTTTCTTGTTTAGTGGTTGTCAGGCTCGGCCTTTCTTACCTCGGCCATGTCTCTAAACACTGAACACCTTGTACTTCTGTGTCTTGTTCAGTGCTGGTCGGGCTCAGTCTTCCTTACCTCAGCCATGTCTCTGAGCTCGGAACACCTTGCACTTCTGTGTCTTGTTCAGTGGTGATCGGGCTGAGCTTTCCTTACCTCGGCCATGTGTCTGTTCACTGAACACATGTACTTCTTTGTCTTGTTCATTGATGGCCGGGCTCAGCCTTCCTTACCTTGGCCATATCTCTGAGCTCTGAACACCTTGTACTTCTGTGTGTTGTTCAGTGGTGTTTGGACTCAGCCTTCCTTACCTCAGCCATGTCTCTGAGTACTGAACACCTTGTACTTCTCTGTCTTGTTCAGTGGTGGTTGGGCTCAGCATTCCTTACCTTAGCCATGTCTCTGAGCACTGAACACCATGTACTTCTGTGTCTTGTTCTGTGGTGGTCGGGCTGAACCTTCCTTACCTCGGCCAATTCTCTGAGCACTGAACACCTTGTACTTCTGTGTCTTGTTCAGTGGTGGTCAGGCTCAGCCTTCCTTACCTCAGCCCACCCATGTGTCTGAGCACTGAACACCTTGTAATTCTGTCTCTTATGCAGTGGAGGTTGGGCTCAGCCTTTCTTACCTCGGCCATGTCTCTGAGCACTGAACACCTTGTACTTCTGTGTCTTGCTCAGTGGTGGTCAGGCTCAGCCTTCCTTACCTCAGCCTTGTCTCTGAGCATTGAACACCTTGCCCTTCTGAGTCTTGTTCAATGGTGGTCAGGCTCAGCCTTCCTTACCTTGGCCATGTCTCTGAGCACTGAACAACTTGCACTTCTGTGTCTTGTTCAGTGGTGGTTGGGCTCAGCCTTCCTTACCTCGGCCATGACTCTGAGCACTGAGCACCTTGTACTTAGATGTCTTGTTCAGTGGTGATCAGGCTCATCCTTCCTTACCTCAGCCATGTGTCTGCTCACTGAACACCATGTACTTCTTTGTCTTGTTCAGTGGTGGCCAGCCTCAGCCTTCCTTACCTCGGCCATATCTCTGAGCTTTGAACACCTTTTGCTTCTGTGTGTTGTTCAGTGGTATTTGGGCTCAGCCTTCCTTACCTCAGCCATGTCTCTGAGTACTAAACACCTTGTACTTCTCTGTCTTGTTCAGTGGTGGTTGGGCTCAGCATTCCTTACCTTAGCCATGTCTCTGAGCACTGAACACCATGTACTTCTGTGTCTTGTTCTGTGGTGGTCGGGCTGAACCTTCCTTACCTCGGCCAATTCTCTGAGCACTGAACACCTTGTACTTCTGTGTCTTGTTCAGTGGTGGTCAGGCTCAGCCTTCCTTACCTCAGCCCACCCATGTGTCTGAGCACTGAACACCTTGTAATTCTGTCTCTTATGCAGTGGAGGTTGGGCTCAGCCTTTCTTACCTCGGCCATGTCTCTGAGCACTGAACACCTTGTACTTCTGTGTCTTGCTCAGTGGTGGTCAGGCTCAGCCTTCCTTACCTCGGCCATGACTCTGAGCACTGAGCACCTTGTACTTAGATGTCTTGTTCAGTGGTGATCAGGCTCATCCTTCCTTACCTCAGCCATGTGTCTGCTCACTGAACACCATGTACTTCTTTGTCTTGTTCAGTGGTGGCCAGCCTCAGCCTTCCTTACCTCGGCCATATCTCTGAGCTTTGAACACCTTTTGCTTCTGTGTGTTGTTCAGTGGTATTTGGGCTCAGCCTTCCTTACCTCAGCCATGTCTCTGAGTACTAAACACCTTGTACTTCTCTGTCTTGTTCAGTGGTGGTTGGGCTCAGCATTCCTTACCTTAGCCATGTCTCTGAGCACTGAACACCATGTACTTCTGTGTCTTGTTCTGTGGTGGTCGGGCTGAACCTTCCTTACCTCGGCCAATTCTCTGAGCACTGAACACCTTGTACTTCTGTGTCTTGTTCAGTGGTGGTCAGGCTCAGCCTTCCTTACCTCAGCCCACCCATGTGTCTGAGCACTGAACACCTTGTAATTCTGTCTCTTATGCAGTGGAGGTTGGGCTCAGCCTTTCTTACCTCGGCCATGTCTCTGAGCACTGAACACCTTGTACTTCTGTGTCTTGTTCAGTGGTGGTTGGGCTCAGCCTTCCTTACCTCGGCCATGACTCTGAGCACTGAGCACCTTGTACTTAGATGTCTTGTTCAGTGGTGATCAGGCTCATCCTTCCTTACCTCAGCCATGTGTCTGCTCACTGAACACCATGTACTTCTTTGTCTTGTTCAGTGGTGGCCAGCCTTAGCCTTCCTTACCTCGGCCATATCTCTGAGCTTTGAACACCTTTTGCTTCTGTGTGTTGTTCAGTGGTATTTGGGCTCAGCCTTCCTTACCTCAGCCATGTCTCTGAGTACTAAACACCTTGTACTTCTCTGTCTTGTTCAGTGGTGGTTGGGTTCAGCCTTCCTTATCTTAGCCATATCTCTGAGCACTAAACACCGTGTACTTCTGTGTCTTGTTCAGTGGTGGTCAGGTTGAGCCTTCCTTACCTAAGCCATGTGTCTGAACACTGAACACCTTGTACTTCTGTTTCTTGTTCAGTGGTGATCGGGCTCAGTCTTCCTTACCTCAGCCATGTCTCTGAGCACTGAACACCTTGTCCTTCTATGTCTTGTTCAGTGGTGGTCGGTTGAGCATTCCTTACCTCAGCCATGTGTCTGAGCACTGAACACCTTATACTTCTGTCTCTTATGCAGTGGAGGTTGGGCTCAGCCTTTCTTACCTCGGCCATGTCTCAGAGCACTGAACACTTTGTCCTTCTGAGTCTTGTTCAGTGGTGGTCAGGCTCAGCCTTTCTTACCTTGGCCATATCTCTGAGCACTGAACACCTTGTACTTCTGTGTCTTGCTCAGTGGTGGTCGGGCTCAGCCTTCCTTACCTCAGCCTTGTCTCTGAGCATTGAACACCTTGCCCTTCTGAGTCTTGTTCAATGGTGGTCAGGCTCAGTCTTCCTTACCTTGGCCATGTCTCTGAGCACTGAACAACTTGCACTTCTGTGTCTTGTTCAGTGGTGGTTGGGCTCAGCCTTCCTTACCTCGGCCATGACTCTGAGCACTGAACACCTTGTACTTCTGTGTCTTGTTCAGTGGTGGTTGGGCTCAGCCTTCCTTACCTCGGCCATGACTGAGCACTGAGCACCTTGTACTTAGATGTCTTGTTCAGTGGTGATCAGGCTCATCCTTCCTTACCTCGGCCATGTGTCTGCTCACTGAACACCATGCACTTCTTTGTCTTGTTCAGTGGTGGCCAGGCTCAGCCTTCCTTACCTCGGCCATATCTCTGAGCTTTGAACACCTTGTGCTTCTGTGTGTTGTTCAGTGGTATTTGGGCTCAGCCTTCCTTACCTCAGCCATGTCTCTGAGTACTAAACACCTTGTACTTCTCTGTCTTGTTCAGTGGTGGTTGGATTCAGCCTTCCTTATCTTAGCCATATCTCAGAGCACTAAACACCTTGTACTTCTGTGTCTTGCTCAGTGGTGGTCGGGCTCAGCCTTCCTTACCTCGGCTATGTCACCTTGTACTTCTGTGCCTTGTTCAGTGGTGTTCGTGCTCAGCCTTCCTTACCTCGACAATGTCTCTGAACACTGAACACCTTGAACTTCTGGGACTCCAGGGGGGTTGCAGTTCTGTTATATGATAACACTGGAGGATAATGGCTTCCTGATCACTTAACGCTTGATTCTTTTCAAATCGTCAGTTAGGCTACTTTCACAGATCAGGTTTTTGCCGTCAGGCACAATCCGGCTAGTTTTGAAAAAAACGGATCCGTTTTTTTTCCACCGGATCCGTTTTTTTCTTATAGAGTTGTATTAGCGCTGGATGCGTCTGATGGCCACACGTTTCATTCGTTTTTTGCCTGATCCGTCAAAAATAATTTTTCCAGCGGACAGAGAAAACGTATAGAAGAACGTTTTTTCTGTCCAGCGAAAAAACGCACAGCGACGGTTCCAGCGATAAACGGATGAAACGTGAGGTGAAATGACTGGATCCGGCTACCGATTCTGGTATTTTTACACTGAGCATGCCCCGTAGCTTTGTTTAACATTCTGAAGTCTCTCTCTCTCGTCCAAACTCTAGGCCCGATAAACAAAAACGGATCCAGCAAAAAAACCCAGATCCAGCGCATCAGTTTTTCACAATTTGCACCGGATCCGTTTTTTGCAAATATATCCGGATTATGCCTGAAGGCAAAAAACTGATGTGTAAAAGTAGCCTTAGGGTACGTGTCCACGTTCAGGAAACGCTGCGTGTTTGACGCTGCGTGGGGCCGCAGCGTCAAACACGCAGCGTCCAGATGTTCCAGCATAGTGGAGGGGATTTTATGAAATCCTGTGTCCACTATGCGTGGAAACACGCATCCGTCGGCCCTGCGACTCCGGACATGCTGCGCGTCTTTTAAGATTGCAGCATGTCCGTGTTCCTTGCGGCAACGCTGCGCCGCCGCAAGGAATAACACAGGGCCCTATGCGAGGGGTGCGATGATGCCGGATGTGTGCAATGAACACATCCGGCATCATCGCGTCCCAGAAGGGGGCGGGGCGGGGCTTAGCGCCGAGCGGGTTTGCCGCTCCGACGATACCGCCGGCCATCCTGATCGTGGACACATACTCTAAGGGTATGGCTCCACGGTCCGGAGGGGCTGCGTTAAGCCCCGCCCCCTTTCTGGGACGCGATGGTGCCGGATGTGTACAGTACACATCCGGGATCATCGCACCCCTCGCCATAGGGCCCTGTGATATGCCTTGCGGGGACGCTGCGTCCCCGCAAGGTGTACGGACATGCTGCGATCTGAAAAGACGCGCAGCATGTCCGGAGTCGCAGGGCCGCCGCGTGCGGGTTTCCACGCATAGTGGAGACGGGATTTCATAAAATCCCCTCCACTATGCTGGAACATCTGGACGCTGCTTGTTTGACGCTGCAGCGTCAAATAAGCAGCGTTTACTTACCGTGGAAACATACCCTTAGGGTATGTGTCCACGTTCAGGATTGCTTCACGATTTGGTCAGGATTTTATGCAGGTAAAATCCTGACCCAATCTGCACCTGAGGTCACTGGCAGGTCACCTGCGTTGTCCTTGAGTTTTTTCTGCAATGTAAGAACATGCTGCGTTCTTAAAAGACGCGCCGCATGTGAGTTTTCTCGGGTGTGCCGCATGCGTCTTTTACTGCATAGTGGAGACAGGATTTCATGAAATCCCCTCCACTATGCTGTAACATCTGGACGCTGCGTTTTTTATGCATGCTGCTCAATGCTGCATCAAAAAGGCAGCGTTTCCTGAACGTGGACACATACCCTCAATGTGCATCTTTGTTTCGCAGCACATTTTTACAACCCTGTTGATAATTTGCAACAAAAGTTTTTATGGTTCTATCATTACACTTCAGTATCTTAGCAATTTCAAGAGAGCTGCATCCTGTGTAAGGGTATGTGTCCACGTTCAGGATTGCATCAGGATTTGGTCAGGATTTTACGCAGGTAAAATCTGCACCTGAGGTCACTGGCAGGTCACCTGCGTTGTTCATGCGTTGTTTGAGCATTGTAAGGACATGCTGCGTTCTGAAAAGACGCGCCGCATGTCCGTTTACGCGGGTCTGACGCCTGCATGTTTTACCGCATAGTGGAGACAGGATTTCATGAAATCCCCTCCACTATGCTGTAACATCTGGGCGCTGCGTGTTTGACGCTGCGGCTCTACGCAGTGTCAAACAAGCAGCGTTTACTGACCGTGGACACATACCCTAAGGGTATGTGTCCACGATCAGGATGGCCGGCGGTATCGTCGGAGCGGCAAACCCGCTCGGCACTAAGCCCTGCCCCCTTCTGGGATGCGATGATGCCGGATGTGTTCATTGCACACATCCGGCATCATCGCACCCCACACATAGGGTCCTGTGTTATTCCTTGTGGCGGCGCAGCGTCGCCGCAAGGAACATGGACATGCTGCGATCTTAAAAGACGCGCAGCATGTCCGGAGTCGCAGGGCCGACGGATGCGTGTTTCCATGCATAGAGGACACGGGATTTAATAAAATCCCCTCCACTATGATGGAACATCTGGACGCTGCATGTTTGACGCTGCGGCCCCACGCAGCGTCAAACACGCAGCGTTTCCTGAACGTGGACACGTACCCTAAGACTTTTAGCAATTCTTTACTTTTCAATGTCAGTTAAATCTCATTTTGGACCATTTTGCCCAAGGAAAACAAGTTAATAATTCTACACAACTTGATGAAGTGTGGTGACATCTATTGGCCTCCCTCTCCTCATAACACAAATACACAGTACATGATTTGCTTCCTGCTTCTAGTTTTTATAGATTGAGGTTGGAACATTTGCATAAAAATGATAATGTGGTCAAAATAATCACTTCCCTAATAATCGTTCACCCAGTCAGAGGTGCGTGTACCATTGGTGCAACCTGCACAGCAGCTTCACGCTTCTTCTTGAATCTTGAGTGTCTGACTAGTGGCATGTTCCTCCTGCACCATAACAGAAATCTTAATCCAGTAAGGTACTGGAGTGAGATTTTTGGTGCCGTGAGTGAATTAAATGAGCTGTGGTAGCTTGCTCCAACCATGTACCTGTCCTGCCCAGCTCCACCCTTTTTGGCTAAGCTGGGAGAAATTGGCGTGAAAATGCCAAAAGTCACAAAAACTTGGTGCTACTCTGAGTTCGCAAAAATTGCGCAACTTTTCAAAAATTTTATGCCAGAATTCTGGTGTGAAAACTTTGATGGATGAGGCTCTAAGCCTTTTTCCTGAGCTTTTGGAGCAAAAATTGTGCAGAAACCCCATTTTATGAGGAGTTTTTCAATTTTGAGAATTTGAGAGTTTCTGCTTAGTTTCTGCTGCAAAATCTTAAAAAAACAAAATCAGTGTGCACATACACTAAATGCATTTCTCACATACACACTATTGAATACAATAAATGTTTTGCTATAACTAATAAGAACCATTGCTATTAATTGTTAGATAATGTTTCTCATATTAACTGCCCTTCAAATATACGTAAAATTCTAAATAGACATATTATCAATCGAGGACCTACTGATGATTCCTTCTTGCTGTCTCTCAAGATGAGATGACCAGTTTCGAAAAAAAAAATCAAAAACTTTTGTGTTACCCTATAATGTATAATGCAAAAATGTTCTGTTTTTTTCAAGGCTGATCCCCTCGGTATATACTGGGCGAAAAGGATACATAAAGTAAACCACATCTGCACTTTTACCACCATTGGTTTCCTTTTTTTTTTTTTGCTATGTGAACACAAAGTCTTTTGAACTCAGGTGAACCCAAACAATTTGTCATCTAGAAGACTCTTTCTATTGGGCCATTTTCTCAGCAGTTTCCATTTTTTTTTTCTTTCATTCTTTTTTTTTTAGAATTTTCCCATTTTTTTGTAAAGTCTTTAATGCCATTTTCCAATTGTCTTTTCTTTTTTTTACATTTCATTAATGAAGAAACCACTAGCATTTTTTGTCAAAACTCTAAAAAAAAAAAATCTGGTCATCTTTCTTCAACTTTCCTAATCACTTGTAAAGCAGAGAGCATCTTCTAAGCAGAAAATGCCAGAAGAATGGCATTTTTAGAAACCTAAAGTGGTGAAAAGACGTTCAAAAGCCTGAACATGTGCACAGCTAGTGTTTTTATTTTATATAGAAATTTGTCAGTTTATTCTTTTGAACATTTTTGATAGGTTTTTCTATGGCAAAGTCCTTCTGAAAAAGACGTTGTGTGCATACAACCACCTTTGAACCAGTAGCACTGCATCTAAATTACATCACTTCGCTCTACAGTCAGAATCTACTTTATGATTTTTCATCTTTATGGAATGAAGGGTAGTATATTTATTGCGAGATGTCAAGTTCAACAGGATTGTACGTGTAAATTTCCCTTGTGCCAGGCTCAGGATTTATAGGGTCAACCTGGAAACCAAACCAAAAAAAATCAATATGAACAGGTAATTTTTGATTGTGTCCTGTACTTTAAATGGGATAATTCATACATTAGCGACAATATATGCTCCGAACAGGGGCCAAGGAAAATTCATTAGAAAGGTATTTAAAAAAATACAGGCAGTTGGAAAAGGAGGTAAAATAGTTTGTGGGGATTTTAATCTATGAGTAGAGAGATGGACAGTTCTCGAGGGGGAGTGCGGAGTCGAGGGGAGTTGAGATCATTAGCACTCGAATTTCACTATCATGATTATTGGAGATATGTTCAAGCATCAGAAAGAGATTATACTTTTTTCTCCCACCGACACCACACATATAGCAGAATAGATTATTTCCTGGTAGATGATAACATTTTATTAAGGAGTATGGAAGCATGGATTGGTCTGATAACATGGTCGGATCATGCTCCTATATATCTTAAGATCTCATTGTCTCTCCAACAAGCGCCCATATTCAGGTGGCGCATGAATGAGGAAATGCTCCTGAATGAAAGGGTATTTTCGATAGTAGGTTCTGCAGTAAGGGAATATTTTGACCAAAATGACAATGGGGAGATCAATGATGAAACATTGTGGATGGCACATAAAGCGGTTATAAGGGGGGTGTTATTACAACAAGCTTCTATTCTGAAACAAGGAAAGGAGAAGGAGAAAAGAGATCTTCTGGGCAGATTGCAAACTTTAGAATCTATTAACAAGAAGGCGGTTACTCCTTCAATCACTGCTGAAATATTTTCAATCAGATTTAAATTGCGAGATTCAATGCTGTCCGCGCATGCGCATAACATGCGTAAATTAAAAATGAAGTGGTATTCTGCTGGGGATAAAGGGGGGGCCCTCCTTGCTCGAAGAATAAAAAAAAGAGAGATAAAAAATAGGACTGAATATATTTTGAAGTCAGATGGGTCTTATGTGAGAAATCCTATGGGAATAGCTGAAGAATTTGTTAAATATTATACAGAGTTGTATAATCTGGGGAGTGACCTGTTGTGAATTAGACTTTTTTGGCTCCCTCTAGTGGTTACTAGTGATATGACTCTGGGATTTCCTTCCCTCAGTTTGCACCCAGCTGTGTCGTTACTTCAGGGGTGTTGCTATATAAACCTCCTGGAACCTTAGTCCAGTGCCTGGCATCGGTGTTATCAGACACATTCTGTTTGCTCCTGTTTGCTGGTCCTGGTTCGTGCTAAATTAAGCTAAGTCTTGCTTCTTTGTTTTTTGGGTTATTTGTTTGCTATCATTTTTGTCCAGCTTGTACTAAATGTGATTCCTGACCTTGCTGGAAGCTCTAGGGGGCTGGTGTTCTCCCCCCGGGCCGTTAGACGGTTCGGGGGTTCTTGAATTTCCAGTGTGGATATTTTTGATAGGATTTTTTGCTGACCATATAAGTTATCTTTCTATATTCTGCTATTAGCTAGTGGGCCTCTCTTTGCTAAATACCTAGCTCATTCTTATGTTTGTCTTTTCCTCTTACCTCACCGTTATTATTTGTGGGGGGGCTTCTATCCAACTTTTTGGGGTATTTCCTCTGGAGGCAAGAAAGGTCTTTCTTTCCCCTTCTAGGGGTAGTTAGCTCTCCGGTTGGCGCGAGACGTCTAGGATCAACGTAGGAACGTTCCCCGGCTGCTGGTATTTGTGGTGCTAGGATTAGTTATATGGTCAGCCCAGTTACCACTGCCCTATGAGCTGGTTTTCTGTATTTACAGACTTAGCATTATTCCTGAGACCCTCTGCCATTGGGGTCAGAACAGTATGCCAGGCCAACATTGAATGTTTAAAGCATTGCAGAAGTGGGATAATAAGAAAGGAAATTCTGAGTTTTTTTTTTCTTTCCTTCTCTTCCTCCCCTTTACCTTTGAGTGGCTTGTGCTTGCTGCAGACATGAATGTCCAGACCTTGATTACAAGTGTTGACCAGCTGGCAGCTCGTGTGCAGGGTATACAAGATTTTGTTACCAGTAGTCCTATGTCTGAACCTAAAATACCTATTCCGGAATTGTTTTCTGGAGACCGATTTAGGTTTAGGAATTTCAAGAATAATTGTAAATTGTTTCTTTCTCTGAGACCCCGTTCATCTGGAGATTCAGCTCAGCAAGTTAAAATTGTTATTTCTTTTTTGCGGGGCGACCCTCAGGATTGGGCTTTCTCGCTAGCGCCAGGAGATCCGGCATTGGCGAATATTGATGCGTTTTTTCTGGCGCTCGGATTGCTTTACGAGGAACCCAATTTTGAAATTCAGGCAGAAAAAGCCTTGCTGGCTATTTCTCAGGGTCAGGATGAAGCTGAAGTGTATTGCCAAAAATTTCGGAAATGGTCCGTGCTTACTCAGTGGAATGAGTGTGCTCTGGCCGCAAATTTCAGAAATGGCCTTTCTGAAGCCATTAAGAATGTGATGGTGGGTTTCCCCATTCCTTCAAGTCTGAATGATTCTATGGCGCTTGCTATTCAAATTGACCGGCGTTTGCGGGAGCGCAAAACCGCTAATCCTCTGGTGGTGTTGTCTGAACAAACACCTGATTTAATGCAATGTGATAGAATTCAGACTAGAAATGAACGTAAAAATCATAGACGTCAGAATGGGTTGTGTTTTTACTGTGGTGATTCTACACATGTTATATCAGCTTGCTCTAAACGCCTAACAAGGGTTGTTAGTCCTGTCGCCATTGGTAATTTGCAACCTAAATTTATTTTGTCTGTGACTTTAATTTGCTCTTTGTCTTCTTACCCTGTTATGGCGTTTGTGGATTCAGGTGCTGCCCTGAGTCTTATGGATCTGTCATTTGCCAAGCGCTGTGGTTTTGTTCTTGAACCGTTAGTAAATCCTATTCCTCTTAGAGGTATTGATGCTACGCCATTGGCGGAAAATAAACTGCAGTTTTGGACGCAGGTGACCATGTGCATGACTCCTGAACATCGGGAGGTGATTCGTTTTCTTGTTCTGCATAAAATGCATGATTTGGTCGTTTTGGGTCTGCCATGGTTACAGACCCACAATCCAGTCCTGGATTGGAAGGCAATGTCTGTGTCAAGTTGGGGCTGTCAGGGAATTCATGCTGATTCCCCGCCGGTGTCTATTGCTTCCTCTACTCCTTCGGAAGTTCCTGAGTATTTGTCTGATTATCAGGATGTATTCAGTGAGTCCAGATCCAGTGCTCTGCCTCCTCATAGGGACTGTGACTGCGCCATAGATTTGATTCCAGGTAGTAAATTTCCTAAGGGAAGATTATTTAATCTGTCAGTACCTGAGCATGCCGCAATGCGTTCATATATCAAGTAGTCTCTGGAGAAGGGGCATATCCGTCCATCCTCTTCCCCTCTTGGTGCGGGATTCTTTTTTGTGGCCAAGAAGGACGGATTTTTGAGACCTTGTATTGACTATCGGCTACTGAATAAAATCACTGTAAAATTTCAGTATCCTTTGCCTCTCTTGTCGGACTTGTTTGCCCGGATTAAGGGTGCCAAGTGGTTCACCAAGATAGATCTTCGTGGTGCGTACAACCTTGTGCGCATTAAGCAAGGTGATGAATGGAAGACTGCATTTAATATGCCCGAAGGTCATTATGAGTACTTGGTGATGCCTTTTTGGCTTTCTAATGCTCCCTCAGTATTTCAGTCCTTTATGCATGATATTTTCCGGAAGTATCTGGATAAATTTATGATTGTTTATCTGGACGATATTCTGGTTTTCTCTGAAGATTGGGACTCACATGTGGAGCAGGTCAGGATGGTGTTTCAGGTTTTGCGTGAGAATGCCTTGTTTGTTAAAGGCTCAAAGTGTCTCTTTGGAGTACAGAAAGTTCCCTTTTTGGGGTTTATTTTTTCCCCTTCTGCTGTGGAGATGGACCCAGTCAAGGTCCGAGCTATTCATGAGTGGACTCAACCCACGTCAGTTAAGAGTCTTCAGAAGTTCTTGGGTTTTGCTAACTTCTACCGTCGTTTTATCGCTAATTTTTCTAGCGTTGTTAAACCTTTGACGGATATGACCAAGAAAGGTTCTGATGTTGCTAACTGGGCTCCTGCAGCCGTGGAGGCGTTCCAGAAGTTGAAGCGCCGGTTTACTTCGGCGCCTGTTTTGTGCCAGCCTGATGTCTCACTTCCCTTTCAGGTCGAGGTGGATGCTTCTGAGATTGGGGCAGGGGCCGTTTTGTCACAGAGAGGCCCTGGTTGCTCGGTAATGAGACCATGTGCTTTCTTCTCTAGGAAGTTTTCGCCTGCTGAGCGGAATTATGATGTTGGCAATCGGGAATTGCTGGCCATGAAGTGGGCATTTGAGGAGTGGCGTCATTGGCTCGAGGGTGCTAAGCATCGTGTGGTGGTCTTGACTGATCACAAGAATTTGATGTATCTCGAGTCTGCTAAACGCTTGAATCCTAGACAGGCCCGCTGGTCATTGTTTTTCTCCCGTTTTGACTTTGTGGTCTCGTATTTACCAGGTTCAAAGAATGTGAAAGCTGATGCTCTTTCAAGGAGCTTTGTGCCTGACTCTCCTGGAGTCACAGAACCTGTTGGTATTCTTAAAGAAGGAGTTATTTTGTCAGCCATTTCTCCTGATTTGCGACGTGTGTTGCAGAGATTTCAAGCTGGTAGACCTGACTCTTGTCCACCTGACAGACTGTTTGTTCCTGATAAGTGGACCAGCAGAGTCATTTCCGAGGTTCATTCCTCGGTGTTGGCAGGTCATCCGGGAATTTTTGGCACCAGAGATCTGGTGGCTAGGTCATTTTGGTGGCCTTCCTTGTCACGGGATGTACGGTCATTTGTGCAGTCCTGTGGGACTTGTGCTCGAGCTAAGCCTTGCTGTTCCCGTGCCAGCGGGTTGCTCTTGCCCTTGCCTGTCCCGAAGAGGCCTTGGACACATATTTCCATGGATTTCATTTCTGATCTCCCGGTGTCTCGGGGTATGTCTGTCATCTGGGTGGCATGTGATCGCTTTTCAAAAATTGTCCATTTGGTGCCTTTGCCTAAGCTGCCTTCCTCTTCCGATCTGGTTCCTGTGTTCCTTCAGAATGTGGTTCGTTTACACGGCATTCCTGAGAATATTGTGTCTGACAGAGGATCCCAGTTTGTTTCCAGGTTCTGGCGATCCTTTTGTGCTAGGATGGGCATTGATTTATCGTTCTCGTCTGCCTTTCATCCTCAGACTAATGGACAAACTGAGCGAACTAATCAGACTCTGGAAGCTTACTTGAGGTGTTTTGTTTCGGCAGATCAGGATGATTGGGTGACCTTCTTGCCGTTGGCTGAGTTTGCCCTAAATAATCGGGCTAGTTCCGCTACTTTGGTTTCGCCATTTTTCTGCAACTCTGGTTTCCATCCTCGTTTTTCCTCGGGACATGTGGAGCCTTCTGACTGTCCTGGAGTAGATTCTGTGGTGGATAGGTTGCAGCAGATCTGGAATCATGTGGTGGACAACTTAAAATTGTCACAGGAGAAGGCTCAGCGTTTTGCCAACCGCCGCCGCGGTGTGGGTCCCCAACTTCGTGTTGGGGATTTGGTGTGGCTGTCTTCTCGATTTGTTCCTATGAAGGTCTCCTCTCCTAAATTTAAGCCTCGCTTCATCGGTCCTTACAAGATATTGGAAATCCTTAATCCAGTGTCCTTTCGCTTGGATCTTCCGGTTTCGTTTGCCATTCACAACGTGTTCCATAGGTCTTTGTTACGACGCTACGTTGTGCCTGTGGTTCCTTCTGCTGAGCCTCCTGCTCCGGTGTTGGTTGAGGGCGAGTTGGAGTACGTGGTGGAGAAGATCTTGGATTCTCGTCTCTCCAGGCGGAGGCTTCAGTATTTGGTCAAGTGGAAGGGTTATGGTCAGGAGGATAATTCCTGGGTGGTTGCCTCTGATGTGCATGCGGCCGATTTAGTTCGTGCCTTTCACGCTGCTCATCCTGATCGCCCTGGTGGTCTTGGTGAGGGTTCGGTGACCCCTCCTTAAGGGGGGGGTACTGTTGTGAATTAGACTTTTTTGGCTCCCTCTAGTGGTTACTAGTGATATGACTCTGGGATTTCCTTCCCTCAGTTTGCACCCAGCTGGGTCGTTACTTCAGGGGTGTTGCTATATAAACCTCCTGGAACCTTAGTCCAGTGCCTGGCAGACGGTTCGGGGGTTCTTGAATTTCCAGTGTGGATATTTTTGATAGGATTTTTTGCTGACCATATAAGTTATCTTTCTATATTCTGCTATTAGCTAGTGGGCCTCTCTTTGCTAAATACCTAGCTCATTCTTATGTTTGTCTTTTCCTCTTACCTCACCATTATTATTTGTGGGGGGCTTCTATCCAACTTTTTGGGGTATTTCCTCTGGAGGCAAGAAAGGTCTTTCTTTCCCCTTCTAGGGGTAGTTAGCTCTCCGGCTGGCGCGAGACGTCTAGGATCAACGTAGGAACGTTCCCCGGCTGCTGGTATTTGTGGTGCTAGGATTAGTTATATGGTCAGCCCAGTTACCACTGCCCTATGAGCTGGTTTTCTGTATTTACAGACTTAGCATTATTCCTGAGACCCTCTGCCATTGGGGTCATAACAGTGACCCGGGGATCCCACAACCCTCGATGCAGGGAATAAAAAATTATCTTGGATCCGTGAATCTCCCTAAGATTTCAGATGAGCAATTAAGCTATTTGAATGCTCCCTTCACAAAAGAAGAAATTATTTCGATCATAAAACAATCTAAGAGGGCTAGCGCTCCTGGGCCGGATGGTTTTCCTAATTATTACCAAATTTTTCAGGAGGAGTTGGTTCCTTTTATGTTGAGGATATTTTCGAGGTGGAGGGATGAGGGGTCAATCGAGAAAGTTAATTTGGAGGCTACCATTATTACTTTACCGAAACCCGGCAAAACACCCACAATCCCAGAAAATTTTAGACCTATAGCTCTCTTGAACAACGATATAAAAATTTTTACTAAAATGTTAGCCTCACGTTTAAATCAGATCATTCCAGATCTGGTCTCACCAGACCAGGTAGGGTTTGTGAGGGGTAGAGAGGCGAAAGATGGAATACGCCGAATGTTCGATCTAGTTCGGATTGCGGAGCTGTCTGGCCTCCCCAGTGCATTCCTGTCATTGGACGCAGAGAAAGCCTTTGACAGGGTGCACTGGGGTTATGTCCGGGCAGTTCTGGAAAAATTTGGGTTGGGAGGATCAATTCTCGCAGCTATTTTAGCTATATATGCGGCCCCTTCGGCGAGGGTGTGGACGGCGGGTGCTCTATCGGAACCTTTTTCTATAACAAACGGGACGCGACAGGGCTGCCCCCTGTCCCCAATAATCTTTGTCCTATGTATGGAACTGGTGGAAAGGATTAGGATTTCGCCTTTAATTTCAGGGGTAATGGTAGGAAAGGAAGCTCATAAAATAAGTCTTTATGCGGATGATATTATTATCTCTTGTGTGAACATCAAACAGTCCTTATCGACAGTCTTAGAGGAGCTGAAGGAATTCAGTGAGATATCGTTCTATAAATTAAATCTGAATAAATCATCAATTCTTCCGTTGGCAATATCAATAGAGTCCATACAAGATATGAAGAAATTATTTTCATTTCAGTGGTTAAAAGATGGAATTCCGTACTTAGGGATAATGTTGACAACTACAGATCAGATAATAAAAGTAAATTTTACAAATCTACATACACAAATTAAAATTTTACTAGAAGATATGCATAAAATCACCACTTCGTGGATAGCCCGTATCAATGCTTTCAAAATGATAGCCTTACCAAAGATCTTGTATTATTTCAGAACCCTCCCCCTAAATATACCAAAAAAATATATTTATGATCTACAACTATTAGTTAGTAAATACATATGGGCATATAAGAAACCCCGTGTAGCAAGGGCGTTACTATATCTACCTATGGAAGCAGGGGGGATGGGAGTCCCGGATCTAATGGCATATCATAGAGCCTCAATATTAGTGGGTTTAAAAGAATGGTGGCAGATGACTGGAAACCACAGATGGATGCAGATAGAAAAATTTTATTCTAGACGGGGTTCCACGCGTCTGGCGCTAGAGACAGAGTTAATTCAAACTGGACCCACCTCCCCCTTATTGCCAACAATGCAGGCGGCAATTAGGTTATGGAGAATGTTACTGCCCTCATTGTCAGGGATACCATGTGAAACATTATCAATATATGCCATTGAGCCCCATATTCCTTATTTAAACCTCCAACAATGGCGAGGGGCAGGTATACAAACCTTAGCAGACATAATGGAAATTAATGGAGTTATCCCTTTTGATCAATTGGCCAATAAGCATACTGGAATTCGAAAATATTTTTATCAGTATTTACAAATTAGGAATTTTCTAAATAAAATTGTAATAGCGAGACACTCTGGTACTACGGGAGAGGGAAAGATGGGTAAACTTATAGTAACATTAGGTCCAATTATAAAGGGAATATCGGTGTTTTATAGAGCTTTAATTAACCCAGTGGAAGAGATTAAACTGCCCTATATGAAAAAATGGGAACTAGAGTTAGGGGAGGTATTAGAATTAAAACTATGGGGAAATAGCATAAAGGAGGTTAAGAGAGTGTCATCCTGTATAAATCACGTGGAACAATTAAAGAAAACTCAAATGAGATGGTATTTATGCCCAGAGAGAATTGCAAAATTTAATCCGCAATCCTCCCATTTGTGTTGGCGAGGATGTGGATTAGTAGGTAACCAGAGACATATCTGGTACTTGTGCCCGAAGCTTTTATCCTTCTGGGGCGGTGTGCTGAAGCTGATTATGGAGATTACGGGGGTAATGGCACAAATTACTCCCTCAATGGCGATTTTACATATTGGATTGGAAATATTTCCTAAACAAATTAGAGGGTTGATATCACATATATTGATAGCGGCTCGGATACTGTTGGCTAGAAAATGGAAGGAGACCTTTCCTCCAACCCTAGAAGAGCTGACCGAAAAGCTGAATGTGAATTGTAAATATGAATTAATGTTGTCTCAGTCTCGCACTAGGAGAAAAAAGGTAGCAAAGATTTGGCAAACCTGGACTGTGAGTAAATATTATTTGTCTTAACATAGCTGTTAATTTTTTTTTTGTTTTTGTTTTTTATTATGTAATTATAATTTGTAATGGAAATAATTTATGTTTTTGTTGTCATGTGTTACTTTTTGAAAATAAAATAAATATGGAAATTGATATGTAGTGTTAGACCAGTTTGATAAGTCCGTAAAACATGGATCATCCATTATCGCATTACCTAGGCAGACCACCAGGTCTTCTGGCTCATATACTGTAGGCATATATGAGGCAGTTAGATCAGATCAGATAGATATGGGGTTAGACCAAGTATTACAATCCAACCACGGTCTGAATTTCCAGGACACGTGAAACCGGCCTTTTGCTTATTGTGGAACTTGAGGGCGCGATACAGTAAACAGGAGCTTAAAGGGAATCTGTCAGCAGGTTTTTCCTACCTCATCTGAGAGCAGCATAATGTAGAAAAAGAGACCCTGATTCCAATGATGTATTACTCAGTTTACTGTATGCAGCTGTTCTGACACAATCAGGGTTCTTAGATTTAGCAATGCGGCAGAGCTGAGAAAGCTAGCCTCGCCCCCAGCAGGCTCATGCTTTGTGGCTCATGCACAAATCGCACTCATACCTATGATATTCTATTGGGCTGTGCACATGTCTGATTTTTTCCTCAGACCGAGTGGTCCACGGAAAATATTGGAGACATGTCCGATTTTTATTTGAGGGTCAGATCAAAATTGACAATGCAAATCTATGGGTCTGTGCAAAAATTGGACCGCATTCGGATGACATCCGAGTGTTGTCCAATTATAAAAGGCCTTTCAGAATGGAAGTTCTGATCAAAGTCTGATCAGAATAATTGGTCCTGTTTTTTCTTGGAAAAATTGGGCGTGTGAATGAGCCCTTAGGACAAGTTCCCAATATCAGTATTTGGTCAGTATTTTACCTCAGTATTTGTAAGCCAAAACCAGGAGTGGGTGACAAATACAGAAGTGGTGACTAGTGTTGAGCATTCCGATACTGCAAATATCGGGTATCGGCCGATATTTGCTGTATCGGAATTCCGATACCGAGTTCCGATATTTTTGTGATATCGGAATCGGAAGTGTGCGGTGCGTATGGTTCCCAGGGTCTGGAGGAGAGCAGACTCTCCTTCAGGCCCTGGGATCCATATTCATGTAAAAAATAAATAATAAAAATAAAAAATATGGATATACTCACCCGTCCGGCGGACCCTGGACCTTAGCTGTGTAACCGGCAGCCTCCGTTCCTAAGAATGCAGGGCGTGAAGGACCTTCGATGACGTCGCGGCTTGTGATTGGTCGCGTGAGCGGTCACATGAGAGGTCACGCGACCAATCACAAGCCGCGACGTCATCGAAGGTCCTAAACCCCCTCATTCTTAGGAACGGAGGCAGACGCTTGGACCGGTGAGAGCCGGGGCCGCCGGAGGGGTGAGTATATCAATATTTTTTATTTTTATTCTTTATTTTATACATGAATATGGATCTCAGGGCCTGAAGGAGAGTTTCCTCTCCTTCAGACCCTGGGAACCATTCCGATATTTTGTGTCCCATTGATATGCATGGGTATCGGTATCGGCAATATCCGATATTTTTTGGATATCGGACGATCCAATCCGATACCGATACCTTTGCATATAGGAAGGTATTGCTCAACACTAGTGGTGACATGTTTCTATTATACTTTTCCTCTGATGGTTCCTCTCCTGGTTTTGGCTTACAAATACTGAGGTAAAATACTGACCAAATACTGAACATGTGAGCGTGGCCTAATGGTGAGAAATAAACAGAAAGAATGCCATATAATGGTAACTTGAAGTATATATTACGAGGAGTGAACATTGATCCCAGAAACAAATGTAACTACTATGCGTCCGCGTACTGTATATGTTAGGCTAAGGCCAAAAGTGTCCACTATCCAGATTAGAAAAACTAGGGGACAGAAGCGAAGCACACAGAGCCATATCGCCTGGTAAGGGTAGGGAAAGGTGGTAGTGTGAGCTCACCTGGTGGTGTTGTGTGAAGGCACTATACCTGTCAACATGGGTAGCTACTGCTACGGCCCCATGGATGGAGGAGAAAAGCTTCTTACAGACGATTAATAGAAGAGGAGGACAATATACAATGCATTTCAGCACTGGAATGGCGCCTTTCTCAAGGAAAAAAAAACAAGTAACAAGGAAGTTGCTGTTGACCTTGTTTTTTTACCTTGAGAAAGGAAAAAGGAAACTACGTGTGGTGAAATGCTTTGGAAAAAGAACCATTTTGGAACACAGAAGGCTTCTCATTTGCGAAGTGCAGCCCGTTCAATATGATATCATCCTCTAAGGCTACTTTCACACTGGCGTTTTTTGTCCTCCGTCGCAATGCGTCGTTTTGGTCAAAAAACGCATCCTGCAAAAGTGCTTGCAGGATGCGTTTTTTCCCCATAGACTAACATTACTCACGCATTGCGACAAATTGACACACGTTGCAACCGTCGTGCGACGGTTGCGCCGTGTTGTGGCGGACCGTCGGCTGCAAAAAACGTTACATGTAACGTTTTTTGCTGCCGACGGTCCGCTTTTTCCGACCGCGCATGCGCGACCGGAACTCCGCCCCCACCTCCCCGCACCTCACAATGGGGCAGCGGATGCGCTGGAAAAATGCATCCGCTGCCCCCGTTGTGCGGCGTATACAACGCTAGCGTCGGTAACCTCGGCCCGACGCACTGCGACGGGCCGAGCCCGACGCTAGTGTGAAAGTAGCCTAACACTCTGCAGATTTATAACAACTCGTTACAGTTCTTTACTTTGTTTCCAAATTGGAACATTTTACTCAATACATACTCTTCAGGTATTGAAATTACCGAGAATGAAGGTTTACTGAGTAATAAAAGTAACATTTCCCTCTGCCTCGGAGGAGGACCGGGGTATTGTCCAGGGGTTCCTTATACATACAGTAAAATCGTCACTTTATCTATTATTATTTTTTCCTGAAACATGCAGATATTTTTCTTTTTTTGCTGGATTGAATCATTTTAACCAAAGCAATTACATCACATATAAAAATTGCACTAAAATAATTTTTTAATTATTTTTAGTGTTATACTAATCCTCCAAAAGTAAAGTTAAGCCTCAATAAAACGAGCAACAAATATATAAAAATGGCAAAAAAAAATGTCATTCCACATGCATGTTGCATCATACAGACAGTGTAGACATGTCATTTGTTTTCCTCACTTATATAGCGCCAGTAATTCACCACGTTTCACATTATTGGCACTGTCCCCATCGGGGCTCACAATCTAGATTCTCTATCAGTATGTCTTTGGATTGTGGGTGGAAACTGGAGAACCCGGAGGAAATCCACGAAAATATGAGGACAACCTACAAACTCCTTGCAGATGTTACCATTGATGGGACTTGAATCCGGTGCTGCAAGACTGACGTGATAACCAATCAGCATCTGTGCTGCCCACTTGTAACACTAACTGTATGAAATCATAGTAATATTATATATAGTAATAATATAATATATACTGTAGTTAATAAAAAAATATAATATAAATAACATTTCACATATGCACTATATTCACTAAAAATACAGAAATATTTTGGCACCCGGTGACTTGAAAATCCTCTTTGTACGGCAGCTTGGAAAAACATTTTCAGCGTTGATTCTGTTTCAGAATTGCCTGATGGTTTGGGATTTTGATGGTCCTGGGAGAAAATCCAAGTAGCGAAGCATTCTGTGTGACTGTAAAGAGCATGAAACAGCATTGGCCTCACAAAATCTAACCTACATAGAACATCCCGTGGACTAGAATAAATCCTGTAATCCAATCAATCTGATAATCTACCATCAAACAAATCTGAAAAGACACAAATACTCCAAACAATTATGCAATATCTTTGTACAAAAAGACAAAAAATAATCAACAATACTAAATACCTGATCACCATCATATCTGGCACAGACTTACGGGATAAAGTTATTCAATAATAGCAATATGCAAATTGCCTCTTCAGAGAAGAAAGAGGACTTAAACTTTATAGCGCCACCTGTTGGAAGTAACGATCCTACAAGTCACAATCAACCCTTTATATGTCACTCTCCATAAGGAGGAGCGTTACCCCTTAGACCTCAATAATAGCAAGAAATTATACACAGCAAATATTGAAATATAATTATAATTGTTACAAATGAGCAGATCGATCCACTAAGGATCAAGTTCGGATAGCGTTTCCCAAAATTTGCAGTTTCACGTGAATTCAAATATTTTGAGATTTAATTTGTGCTTTACAAAAGAAAAAAATCTTTCCTTGCACCATTTCCCACACGGCTGAAGCATGGGAAAGTGGGCAAATTACATTTGTGCTGCCATGTGGCCTTCCCATAATACCCTGCAGCTATGAAATCTAGGTAGGTTATCATACCTTGTGCAGTGGGGGTCAATACCTGAGCCGTCACAGATCAGCAGAGCCCAGTGAAGCACAGTTTGTATGGCAGAGTCGTTTTCCATCTCTAAAGTCATTGGCCAAATCTCTCCTGTGGAGTGTAAGCTCTTATGTTCAGCGGGGTTCTCTCTCTCCTGTGGAGTGTAACTGCTTAAGATGAGCAGGGTCCTTGCTCTCTCTAGTGTGGAGTATAAATACTGTAGCATAGTGACCCCTGTGGCAGCTAGGGGGCGCTGTGTGTGCTCCTTGGGATATGCATGGAGGCATATTTGTCATTATAATCATGGTGAAACAGTGACTGGCAGTGTTGTGAATGGCTGTTATGTGTCGCAGAGGGAGTCTGCGTGGTAAGTCTGTTGCAGTGTTGTTGTTCTGGGAACTGTAGTCCCTCAAGAGTTTGTGTAGTTGTAAGGGAGACTTACTAGGCTAGTTGTGTGAGATCAGCGGGACAAACTAGCCACACATCCACACTCCCACCTGTGGGAGTGGTTAGTACTATATAATGTGACTGAGGGATGGTCACAGGCACTATGAGTGTGGATCTGAATGGTCTATGCCGAAATGTCCTGGAAGCTTGTGTTGGAAGTCCCGGAGAATAGGATTCCTGAAGAGCACATGGCAGGGCTCTGGACCTAGCACATGCCAGTGTGTGGAACAGATGGAGATCCGTATTGTACTGACCAGGGTCAGAGTGAGAAATGTCTGAAGGATACCTCTGTGGAGGAGAGGTATCCGAGAAACCTGTGCAGCACCAACAGGTAACGGAAAGGGATCCGTGTTATGCTAACCGGGGTTAGAAGAGAGAGACATTGTGTATGGGGCACCTCTGAGGCCAAGAGGTGTCCAGGAACCCGTGAAGGTTGCCAACGGGTAACGGTCTGAAAACCGTGTGTTATGCTGGCCGGGGTCAGAGACAAACTGTGGTGAAGTTGAATACGTCCAGATGGTGTTCAAACTGTTACTAAGTTCCTGTGGATGTGGTTTATGTTGTGAGAAATAAACCTAAAAGACTCTATTTTGATAGAAAACCGTGCCCGAGTGCGTTAATCCCATGCCAAGCGAGTGTCCCCCAAGACACGTAGTAGGCGCTATGCTACAATACTTATTGACAATGGGGTTCTCTCTCATCTGAAGAGTGTAAACCCTTATGGTCAGCAGGGTTCTCTCTCTCCTGTAGAGTTTAAGCTCTTATGGTCAGCGGGGTTCTCTCTCCTGTAGAGTGTATGCTCTTATGGTAAGTGGGGTTCTCTCTCTCTCTCTCTCTCTCTCTCCTGTAGAGTGTAAGCTATTATGGGCAGCAGGTTTCTCTCTCTCTCCTGTAGAGTGTAAGCTCTTATGGTCAGCGGGGATCTCTCTCTCCTGTGGAGTGTAAGCTCTTATGGCCAGCGGGGTTCTCTCTCTCCTGTAGAGTGCAAGCTCTTATGGTCAGCGGGTCTTCTCTCTCTCTCTCCTGTAGAGTGTAAGCTCTTATGGTCAGTGGGGTAATCTCTCTCCTTCAGACTGTAAGCTTTTATGGTCAGCAGGGTTCTCTCCTGTAGAGTGTAAGCTCTTATGGTAAATTGGGTTCTCTCTCTCTCCTGCAAAGTGTAAACTCTTATGGTCAGTGGGGTTCTCTCTCTCCTGTAGAGTGTAAGCTCTTATGATCAACAGGGACCCCTCTCCTGTAGAGTGTAAGCTGTTGTGATAAGCAGGGTTCTCTCTCTCTCCTGCAGAGTGTAGTCTCTTATGGTAAGTGGGGTTTCTCTCTCCTGTAGAGTGTAAGCTATTATGGACAGCAAGGTACTCTCTCTCCTGTAGAGTGTAAGCTCTTATGGTAAGTAAGGTTCTCTCTCTATCCTGTAGATTGTACGTTCTTATGGTCAGCAGGGTCCTCTCTGTCTCCTGCAGAATGTAAGCTCTTATGGTCAGCAGGGTCCTCTCTGTCTCCTGTAGAGTGTAAGCTCTTATGGACAGCGGAGTTCTCTCCTGTGGAGTGAAAGCTCTTATTCTCAGCGGGGTCCTCTCTCTTCTGTAGAGTATAAGCTCTTATGGTAAGTGGGGTTCTCTCTCTTTCTCCTGTAGAGTATAAACTCTTATGGTCAGCAGGGTTCTCTTTCTCCTGTTGTGTAAGCTCTTATGGTAAGCAGGGTTCTTTCTCTCTCCCGTAGAGTGTAAGCTCTTATGGTCAGCAGGGTTCTCTCTCTCTCGTAGAGTGTAAGCTCTTATAGTAAGTGAGGTTCTCTCTCTCTCCTGTAGAATGAAAGCTCTTATTAACAATGGGGTTTTCTCTCTCATCTGTAGATTGTAAACTCTTATTGACAATGGGGTTCTCTCTCATCTGTAGAGTGTAAGCTCTTATTTGTAGCTGGGTCCTCTCTCCTGTAGAGTGAAAGCTCTTAGGCTGGGTTCACATTGCGTTAATGGCAATCCGCTGACGGCATCCATTACATAGCGGCACTAACGCTATGTAACGGATGCGTTAGCGCACCCATTGACTGCCATTATGTAGCGCATTGCTAACGCATGTCAGAATCGGCATGCGTTAGTGATGTGCCGTCATTCTGTGATGGACCCTCGGACGCGGTCTGCAGCGTTTCGGAGTCCATCACCGCTAGCACAGATGGAGCATCTGCACTAGCGCAATCGCATAACGCGATCTTTAAAAGGCACTTGTGTGGCGCAGTCCGTTTAACGTATGCGTTGAACGGACTGCACTTAACGCAATGTGAACCTAGCCTTATTGACAATGGGGTTTTCTCTCTTCTTTGTATTTGTAGAGTGTAAGCTCTTATTGATAATGTGGTTTTCTCTCTTATCTGTAGATTATAAACTCTTATTGACAATGGGGTTCTGTCATCTATAGAGTGCAAGCTCTTATTGACAACAAGGTTCTTTCTCCTATCTGTGGAGTGTAAGTTCTTATGGATAATAGGTTTTTCAACTGGTTTCTCTTTCTCTCTCTCTCCACACATGTATTTTCTGAAAAATTACAACCTTTCCAGTATTAAGATTTGCATGAATTTATTCACATTTCATCCTTTTTTTTGCGAAAATTCTGCAAAGTCGGCGAATTCAAATTTAAAAAGATCTGCTCATCTCTAATAATTACACATTTAGAAAGGAATTGTCAAAAATAACCATTTTTTGCTTGAATTTTATTTCTGCTACTCTCCTGAAAAGAGATGTAGATCTTTTAATTAGTTCCAATGTCTAAAGTCTTTACTAAGGAGATGTGAAAAAGTTGCACAAAAAAAGAAAAAAGAACAGTATTTCTTGAATCATAAGGTGCATTTAAAATAAATAAATACAAAATTCTTAGGCGCAGTAAAAATAAAATAAAAACAAAAATGGGTGACATCTAGTGATGAGCGAGTGTACTCGTTGCTCGGGTTTTCCCAAGCACACTCGGGTGACCTCCGAGTATTTGTTAGTGTTCGGAGATTTAGTTTTCATCACCCCAGCTGAATGATTTACAGCTACTAGCCAGGCTGAGTACATGTGGGGGTCACCTGGTTGCTAGGGAATCCCCACATGTATTCAAGCAGGCTAGTAGCTGTAAATCATTCAGCTGCTGGGATGAAAACTAAATCTCCGAACACTAACAAATACTCGGAGATCACCTGAGCGTGCTCTGGAAAACCCGAGCAACGAGTACACTCGCTCATCACTAGTGACATCCTCTTTAATAATAGTAGGCACATATGAATGCAAAATTTTTCTTCTGGTTGACATACGTTGACATTTTGGAGACTGCATTTGTTTAAATTCCACTTGAATGTATTATCTCAGCTCTAATTTTAACCTCTTCCTGGCCCATCCATTTAGCATTTTTTGAGTTCGCAGAACTCAGAGCAAAAAAAATGGCTTATTTAATAATGAACAATGCACCTTTGCTTTGCAATGAATTAGTTTGATGCAAGTCAAATTTCCTGCCGAATTCAAGAGAATCTGATGAATTTGAATTTTGGCAGATTCGCTCATCCCTGCTGTCAAGTTTATGAATATCTACTGCTGATACACTGTCCAAGCTCAAGCTAGTGTATAGGTAATACATTTCATTGACTTGCAGCTTGTTTACGTATTAAATCCATGACAACCACTTTATGGCACAGATTTTTCCTTAGTTTAGAAAGTTACTATCATAGGAGGGGCAAGTGTAAGTGAGAATCTCTAAGGGTATGTGTCCACGTTCAGGAAACGCTGCGTTTTTGACGCAGCGTTGAGCAGCATGCATAAAAAACGCAGCGTCCAGATGTTACAGCATAGTGGAGGGGATTTCATGAAATCCTGTCTCCACTCTGCAGTAAAAGACGCATGCGGCACACCCGAGAAAACTCACATGCGGCGCGTCTTTTAAGAACGCAGCATGTCCTTACATTGCAGAAAAAACTCAAGGACAACGCAGGTGACCTGCCAGTGACCTCAGGTGCAGATTTGGTCAGGATTTTACCTGCATAAAATCCTGACCAAATCCTGAAGCAATCCTGAACGTGGACACATACCCTTAGGCCTGTCCCACACGTCCAGATAATTCCAGTACCGGAAAAATCGGTACCGGAGTTATCCGTATCCGTGTGTCCGTGAGCTCACTTGGCACATCAGTGTGGCACACGTGCGGCAGCCGTGTGCTGCCCGTGTGCCGACTGGGTACCATACGGACCGTGCAGGAGACAGCGCTACAGTAAGCGCTGTCCCCTGCTTTGGGTGCTGAAGCCGCCATTCATTTCTTCTCTCCAGCAGCGTTCGCTGGAGAGAAGAAATGAAAAATCATTGTATTTTGTTTTTTTTTGCGGTAGAAATAAAGATCTTTGTGTCCCCCCCTCCCACCCCCTGTGCGCCCGACCGCTGGAAAGAAAATACTCACCCATAGGGGTGGAGCTGCATATTCATCACTGTAATGGGCGGCACCACGTGACCACTCATACAGGAGAAGCTGCGGCGCAGAGAGGACGCTTCGAGGGAGCCAGGTGAGTATTTTCTTTCCAGCGGTCGGGCGCACAGGGGGTGGGAGGGGGGGGGAAACAAAGATCTTTATTTCTACCGCAAAAAAACAAAATACAATGATTTTTCATTTCTTCTCTCCAGCGAACGCTGCTGGAGAGAAGAAATGAATGGGGGCTTCAGCACCACGCTGGGGGACAGCGCTTACTGTGTAGCGCTGTCTCCTGCACGGCACACGGACTGCACATGGACAACATTCGTGTGCGGTATGTGTTTTACACGAACCCATTGACTTTAATGGGCTTGTGTGATCCGTGCGCTCCCACGAACACTGACATGTCTCCGTGTTTTGCACGCGGACACACGGTCCGCGAAAACACGCTGACATGTGCAGAGACACATTGATTTTAATGTGTCTAGGTGTCAGTGTCTCCGGTACGTGAGAAAACTGAGGACCTCACGTACCGGAATCACTGACGTGTGAAACCGGCCTTATACATACAAGTACTAATACATACTGGCAGTGTCCCTCTGTACTGATGAATTTATTAGAAGCAGGCCTAGCGGCTCAGGACCCGTGGCAGTAGACTACGCATCATCACCATAGAGAATAAAAGGGAATACGCCGTACTGATGATGTATAATCTAGGTTTCATGGGTCCAGAGCTCCCAGAAAAGCTGCAGGTGATACATTAATCATCCACACAGGGAGACTGCCAGCATCTAATAAGAAGCCTGCCACAGATGCCAAAAGTCTCATGAGAGAGCTTCTAGCTTCACACACTACCAAATCACAGCAGAGTCCCCAGGAAAATTCAAAAGATAAAAATTAACTTTTATTAATTTAATGGATAAAAATACACTACACACCCCTTGTTCACACACATTACACACCCCTTGTACATACATTACACACCCCTTGTTCACAAGCATTACACACATCTTCTTTGCACATACTATAGGCAATTTGTTCACACACTTTACACCAGAGGTGTCAAACGGCATTCCTCGAGGGCCGCCAACAGGTCATGTTTTCAGGATTTCCTTAGCATTCCACAAGGTGCTGGAATCATTCTGTGCAGGTGATTAAATTATCACCTGTGCAATAAAAGGAAATCCTGAAAACATGACCTGTTGGCGGCCCTTGAGGAATGCAGTTTGACACCTCTGCTTTACACACCCCTTGTTCACACACATTACACACACTTTGTTCACACACTTTACACATCCCTTGTTTACACACACCTTGTTCACAAATTGCACCCCCTTAGGCTACTTTCACACTAGCGTCGTGCACTGCACGTCGCTATGTGACGTTGCAGCGCATCGACGCTAGCGTTGAAAGTGCTGCACAACGGGGGCAGCGGATGCAGTTTTACATCGCATCCACTGCCCCATTGTGAGGTGCGGGGAGGCGGGGGCGGAGTTCCGGCGGCGCGTACGCAGTCAGAAAAGACGCTCACGATGCACAAAAAAACGTTACATGTAACGTTTTTTTGTGCCGACGGTCCGACGCAACTGTCGCACGACGGTTGCAACGTGTGGCAATGCGTCGCACTGCGTCGCTAATACACGTCTATGGAGAAAAAACGCATCCTGCAAGCACTTTTGCAGGATGCGTTTTTGCTCCAGAACGACCCATAGCGACGTGCAGTGCACGACGCTAGTGTGAAAGTAGCCTTATTCACACACATTATACACTTCTTGTTTGCACACACTATAGGCAGTTTGATCACACACATTATACACCCCTTGTTCACACACATTACACACACCTTGTTCACACACATTACACACCCCTTGTTCACATACATTGCACACCCCTTGTTCACACACATTACACACCCCTTGTTCACACACATTGTGTGACACCCCAGGAGTTCGGGTACCACAGTGGTATTGCCTTCTTCACAGGGGAGGGTGATGCCATGCCTGGAAGCAAGGATAATCCCTTTAACAAGTAGCACATACATTCAACACTTTATGACTCCAGGCCAGAAGGGGGAGCTCTAGACCCGGTTTTAGGGGAGCTTCCCTATTTATATTCTGGCTGGGGGAGAAGATAGTTAGTCTGTCAGAGAGGACTCTGTTAGAGAGAGAGTCAGTGAGTAGTTTGTCTGTGGAGAGTGTGAGGGGAGAAGGAGCAAAGTAGAAGGGAAGAGCTGGAGGAGAGCTGTGACTGAGCTCCCTTCACGCTGAAGCGCAGGAACTGGACACCGTGAGTCCGAGGCTGTGTGGAACTGTATGCCCCACAGCAGAAACTGGAGGGCAGGAGATTTCAAGTCTCCTGTCCACAACTACACCCCAAGGCACAACAGCATATAGAGCCCGGAGTCACCGCAAGTAGGGACAGCTGTAAAAAGGCTCTTGTTGCCTGCCATGAGGGTACTGTTCCACATATAGGACAGAGAGAGAAGACCTTGTGTGAAGCCTCTGGCAGCAAGGGACGCACACTATAGCACAGTAAGGAAGGCTCCCAACCCCAGCTGACTAAGGGGATTCCAAATCGTTTCCAAAGACTGCCTGTAATCGGGGTACCTGAACTACATCAGTAAAAGGTAAAGAGGCTGCAACCTTGTGTCCTCCAATTCTTTCCAGTATTACACCATTTGTCATCTTTATGCACTACACCGGGAGCCCTGGGGACTAAGCTTCACCTGTGGGAAGCCATACCATCCCTGCTGCAGTACCATCATCCCCAGTGAACCCCTTTAGCAGCGTCGGTCATCCCTGACCAAATACCACAGGTGGCGTCCTGAACATTCTTTATTTTCATACAAACCATCCCCTTTAAAGACCTTCCCTTTAACTTGGACGTCCAGGGCCACGGACCGGGTTCCTGCCACCATGACCACCGCCTTTAACGACCATCGGACCCGGCCCGAGTACCCCACGGCCCTAGTGGGCATTCCAATTGCACACCCCTTGATCACACACATTACACACACCTTGTTTGCACATTATAGGCAGCTTGTTAACACACAGTACACACCCCTTGATCACAGACATTACACACCCCTTGTGTGCCCACATTATAGGCAGCTTGTTCACACATATTACACACACCTTGATTGTACACACACACCCCTTGTTCACACACATAACACACACCTTGTTTGCACACATTACAGGCAGCTTGTTCACTCATTACACACCCCTTGTTCACATATTACACACGCCTTATTCACACACAGTACATACCCATTGTTCACACACATTACACACCCCTTGTTTGCACATATTACACACTCCTTGTCTGCACACAATACTCACACCTTGTTCACACACATTACACACACCATGTTTGCACACATTACAGGCAGCTTGTTTACACACAATACACACCCCTGGTTTGCACATATTACACAACCCTTATTCAAACACATTACACACACCTTGTTTTCACACATTATAGGCAGGCAGCTTGTTCACACACATTACACACCCCTTGTGTGCCCACATTACAAGCAGCTTGTTCACACACAGTACACACCCCTTGTTCACACATATTACACACACCTTGTTTGCACACATTACACACACCTTGTTTTCACACATTATAGGCAGCTTGTTCACACACATTACACACCCCTTGTGTGCCCACATTACAAGCAGCTTGTTCACACACAGTACACACCCCTTGTTCACACATATTACACACACCTTGTTTGCACACATTACACACCCCTTGTTTACACACATTACACACCCCTGGTTTGCACATATTAAACACCCATTGTTTGCACGTATTACTCACACCTTGTTCACACATATTACACACCTCATATTCACACACATTACACACACTTTGTTAGCGCACATTACACTAATGTTTGTAGCACACAATACACACACCTTGTTCACTAGCGTTACACACCTACCTTCCACACATTATACGCTCATGTGTCTTAAGGGTCATATGCACTGAAAGATAATTGTTTTTGAATCATTTTTATTGGGTTTAAATGAACAGACGTTTACAATAAGAAACAACTGGGGAAGGTGAAAGGGAGAAAGGGATTGAGCAGGGAAAGGAAAGAAAACACGTTTTTATTAAGGAGGGGAAAAATTGGGAAGGAAAAGCACATTGTGAACAATCTGGCCTATGAATGCTTATTTCACAACATAAGCTGATGGAGGACATTTCTGAAGGCCCTGAACCAGTTTTCTTGAGAGAAAAAAAGCTGCCTATTTTATACAAGCCGTGCTTGACCAAAACTGTGTGACATTTATCACTCCCTTCACTACTTTTCTAAAAATGCGCTTTGCATATTGAGAATCAAACAAATTTATCATAATTTAGTTAAAAAAAATGGTGCTAAGCAACAGAAATGTATGCTATCTGTCGTGTGTGTTTTTGACCCCATACAAATGCTGCTTACCTTGACAATCCAGAGCTGGTATATCACTCTCCGCAAGGAGAAACGCTACCCCTTCTGTATAAGTCCCCTCTATAAGTTGTAAAGCGCTGCGGAATATGTTGGCGCTATATAAATAAAATTATTATTATTATTATTATTATTACCCCTTAGACCCCAGTCCAGAGCCTCTCACCTTGCTAAATCAGTTCTCATGCTTCGCACTGACGAGGGCCAACAGCCCGAAACTCCGTGTCTGCGAATTGAGATACTGATTTGGCTTTTATCCTAAGTCATATTGCACGACTCGTTAAAGGGTTGATTGTGACTTGTAGGATCGCTACTTCCAACAGGTGGCGCTATAGAGTTAAGTCCTCTTTTTCCCTGAAGAGGCAATTTGCATCTTACTGGAAAAGTGTAGACTAAATATTGTTTCCATCAGGGTCTGTTTCAGAAGGTTTAACTAACATTATATCTTACTGGTATTTTTAGACAATGTTTCACATTTGGTGGCGGTACCTGAAGTTATATGAAGGTCAACGTGCAATGTTAAAAGTGTGCCTTGTTTTTATGGATACTGTACCCCTGATTCCTCAAGACAGGTTTTTTTTACTCTATTCATGATGAAGTATGTCATGGCCATGTGCCTTCACCAGAAATGTTATCCAGTAATGATCTGGGACACATTTTTGCGATAATTTATGCTACCTTTGTGGTGTACATAATAATGAATTTGTTGGATGAGCTTGACTCATCTGAAAGGGTGTGAAATTCCAAAAATTGCTAAATTTTTGCCAAAAACTGTGTGATGAATTGAGGCCTGTGTGTCGGTATTATAATTTCACTTAAGGGCATAGTTTCTAAGAAAATTTGTAAGCTTTTCTTTTCTATTGTATTTTAGGGGTTACAGGAGTTATATGTCAATTATATAAATTATTAACAACCATACATGAAATTCTAGTGTGATTGTAAAGCCGCTTTTTTCAGCTATACCATGATATAATACAGGTTGACATTTTACAGACCTTCTTGAGAAATAATAGTGTAACAAACACTTTGCTGGGTATGAAACTTGTCTTGTGAGCAAAATGAAGAGAAGCAGGTCACCAAATCCATGTGGAGTTTTGAGAACTAATTACTATCTAAAAGAAGACAGGCAGCTTCATAATGAGAGCGCCATACATGAGAGAACCAGGGCATAATATGATTACTAAACCTGTAGTTATTTGGAATGGCAGCCAAGGTGCTGTGCTCTAGATTGCAATGCCAACTTCAATAAATATACACAGATCTTTGATGAAAAACTGCCCGTGGAAAGTACACGGAAATATTTCACCAGCGAGAGCTGTCCAGATGTCCTTGCCGTTAAAGGATCCACCAGAAAAAGTTCTCCCAAGAAATGAAAGAAGACTACGTCTGCTAATTATAAGCAATGTTCTTCTTATCTCAAAATAAGATAAAGACCTCCGTGACAGCAACTAGCAAACTATTATTTCTAAGAATATCTAGGACCATGTGCCTAAAACTCTACTCCAGTTCTTCTGATGTATGTAATATACAGGTAACACAGGATTCGAAAAGAAAATATGCTTAACGTTTTAGAATTATAAACTCCAACTTTTGTAAAGTTGAAAATGACCGTAATGATAATGCTTAATGATAACGGTATTACTGGGCAGTGCAGAAGACCTTCTCAGCTGATAAGTCCTGGATAGGCCTTTATGGACAGCAGATTGAAAAAGAAAAATATAACCCAAAATCTAGGATGCAGTTACACTGAACGATTATTTTGAAAGAGTGCTCCTAGAAAAGCCCGTTTTTCAATAATCGTAAAGTGTAATCTGGCTGCTGATCACCCAAGGAGCGAGCAAACACTTGGTCATATAATGGAATAATTGGGTGAAAATGTTTGCCGAATAGATCATCGTCCTCTGCAGCACATCATACTGGATAAAAATAACATGTGCTGCTAAGAACAATGGCAGCTTATGCACACTGAGTGGTTTATTACTGCTAATTCTTTGTGCATCCGAAGCATGGTTGGCCTGTTTAAATAGGCTGCTAAATGACCGATGACCTGCAAACATGCCTGTTAAAGTGCTGTGGGATGTCTGTAAAGCGCTGTGAAATTAATGGCGCTATATAAGTGTGTAAAATAAATAAATAATGCTACTGATTGGTGGTTATTTAGTGCCATGCTGCGTGCAGTGTACATGCACCCTAAGATCTCGCTCAGATGGTCGTATAAATCAGATACGGTAAATGCAATCCAATAGAAAAGTGATTCCACTTGGCCCAATGTTACTCAATGAGGCAGTGCAGATCTGTGTACTGTTTCTAAGCTGTATTAATCCCAAGGAAAAAAGCATGTTGTGATTTCACTCCAAAATCTGATGGGTGTGAGGAAAAAATTGGATTCCATACGGAACAACAGTATAGCATCGGATTCTACAGATACATTAAATTACATCATTGGAAACTGTAAATGCTCTGGTGAATAATTGATAGCTACTGAGTAAAAAATGGACAGTGCACAAACAGCGCACCAATGACAAGTGAGAAAAAAATTGACCCACTTTTCTGGATGAAAATTGGACTTTTTTTATATTCTCAAGTGTTGCTAGTCTAACTTTGCATTTACTGCATGATTATTAAGAACAAACAATCAAAAGAGCACTCAATCCTTAATGATTGTAAAAAGGCCGACAGTTACAAGAAAAATGAGTAAAACACCCGTTTGTTGGGTAAAATTATCTTTATGCTTGCTTAAAGGGAACACATCACCAGGTTTGTTTCATATGCCCTGGTATAGAGCATTTTAATATGATGTGTAAATGCCCCCAATGCAGCCTGCAAGACAAGAAAAAGACCTTTTATTATACCCACCTATGGGGTGGTCAGGTCCGATGGGTGTCGCAATCTTGGTCCGGTGCCTCCTTTCTCTAGTGATTACATCCTCCTTCTTGCTTTGTGTGGATGACGCATCCTATGTCATCCACACAGTGTCCCCGGCATCGCGCTCCTGCAGAGGCGTACTTATTAAGGGCAGAGCAAAGTACCGCAGTGCGCATGCCTGGGGAAAGGTCAAAGAGTCCCGTGCATGCGCACTGCATTTCTTTACTCTGCACTGTTCAGGGCCAAGAAGTGCGACTTTGCAGTAGCACGATGTCGGGGAAACTGTGTAGGCATCATCCACATAGCATAGAAGGAGGATGTAATCGAAAAGAAGAAGTAAGGCGCTGGACCAAAACCAGTGACACATATCGGACCAGACCACCTCGCAGGTGAGTATAATAAAAGATCTTTTTGTGTTTTAATGGGCTGTATACCAGGGCTGAAATGTACTGGCCTTACATCATCATACCTCCCAACTTTAGAAGATGGGAAAGAGGGACAAAGTTTGCATCGTGCAACGCACGCCGCGGCAAATTTTAGGCCACACCTCTGACCGCACCCATTCATAATTAGTCACACCCATATCCACGTCCCAACCACACCCATTTAGCACTGCTGATCACACTGTTTCATATACAATAATTATAAACAAAAATATGGCCACACAGTGCTCCATACTGTATAATGACCGCACATGATGCTCCATACTGCATAATGACCGCACATGATGCTCCATACTGTATAATGACCGCACATGATGCTCCATACTCTATAATGGCCACACATGATGCTCCATACTGTATGATGACCACACATGATGCTCCATACTCTATAATGGCCACACATGATGCTCCATACTGTATGATGACCACACATGATGCTCCATACTGTATAATGGCCACACATGATGCTCCATACTGTATAATGACCGCACATGATGCTCCATACTGTATAATGACCACACATGATGCTCCATACTGTATAATGACTGCACATGATGCTCTGTACTGTATAATGACTGCACATGATGCTCCATACAGTATGTTGGCTGCACATGATGCTCCATACTGTATAATGGCCACACAGTGCTCCATACTGTATAATGACCGCTCATGATGCTCCATACTGTATAATGACTGCACATGATGCTCTATGCTGTATAATGACCCCACATGATGCTCCATACTGTATAATGACCACACATTCAGCTCTGCTCCATACACCTCATACACACAAGCTCCGCTCCATACACCTCATACACACATGGCTCCGCTCCATACACCTCATACACACATGGCTCCGCTCCGTACACCTCGTACACACACAGCTCTGCGCCGTACACATCGTACACATTCAGCTCCGCTCCGTACACCTCATACACATTCAGCTCCCCTCCATGCACCTCATACACACACGGCTCTGCTCCATACACCTCATACACACATGGCTATGCTCTGTACATCTTGTACACATTCAGCTCCATACACCTCGTACGCATTTAGCTCCACACACCTCAGCACACACGGCTCCGCTCCATACACCTTATACACACATGGCTCCGCTCCATACACCTCATACACACACGGCTCCGCTCCGTACACCTTGTACACACACGGCTCCGCTCCGTACACCTCGTACACACGGCTCTGCTCCGTACACCTCGTACACATTCAGCTCTGCTCCGTACACCTCGTACACATTTAGCTCTGCTCCATACACCTCATACACACACAGCTCCGCTCCATACACCTCATACACACACGGCTCCGCTCTATACACCTTGTACACATTCAGCTCCACTCCATACACCTCGTACACATTTAGCTCCATACACCTCATACACACACGGCTCCGCTCCATACACCTCATACACACACGGCTCCGCTCTGTACACCTCGTACACACACGGCTCTGCTCCATACACCTCATACACACACGGCTCCGCTCCATACACCTTGTACACATTCGGCTCTGCTCCATACACCTCATACACACACGGCTTCGCTCCATACACCTCATACACACACGGCTCTGCTCCATACACCTCATACACACACGGCTCCACTACACCTCATACACACACGGCTCCGCTCCATACACCTCATACACACACGGCTCCGCTCCATACAACTCATACACACACGGCTCCGCTCATACACCTCGCACACACATGGCTCCACTCCATACACCTCGTACACATTCAGCTCCGCTCCATACACCTCACACACAAACGACTCTGCTCCATACACCTCATACACATTCAGCTCCGCTCCGTACACCTTGTACACATTCAGCTCCACTCCATACACCTCATACACACACGGCTCCGCTCCATACACCTCATACACACACGGCTCCGCTCCATACACCTCGTTGACACACGGCTCCGCTGCATACACCTCGTACACACATGGGTCTGCTACATCCACACTGTAAACACCTCCTGACCCCACACAAAGCAGCTTACTTACCTCATCCAGCAGCACCATGTGGCAAGTTGGCAACCAGCACAGCCGAGTCCTGCAATTCACAGAGGTCCCGATCATGTGACCCCTGACTCCTCCCCTCCTGTGACCTCATCCTCATCCTGTGTGCACAAAGTAGGCAGCCAATATGTGGTGTAAGGCTCTGTGGTGCAGGGATGACCGGATGATACGTACTGCACTGCATACGGAAGGGTAAGGGGCATGGCTTAACACAAGGGGGCGTGTCGGCTGCTTCTCCTGCTGTCTGCAGGAAGCAGAGCATCCCATTCTGGACAGCGGGGCAAAGGCTCAAAACCGGAACAGTCCCGCACAATGAGGGATGGTTGAGAGCTGTGCATCATATGGGACAAAACTGGTAACAGGTTCCCTTTAAAATTTAATTGTTCTCGACAATGCATCATCCTATGTAGCAAAAGCAAGCTGCTGAGCACAGTGACAGCTTATGCGCACTAAATCATCTATTATTGAGCATGTAGATTAGAAAGCTCTGTTGCTGTGACCTAGAGATAGTTTGACAATAAATCCACATTCAGTATTTGGTCAGTATTTTACCTCAATATGTGCAAGCCAAAACCAGGAGTGGGCGATAAATACAGAAGTGGTGAAGTGTTTCTATTATAGGTTTCCTCTAATTGTTCCACTCATGGTTTTGGCTTACACATACTGATATAAAATACTGATGAAATACTGATAGTGTGACCGTGGTCTGAGTGGTAGAGTTTATCTCCAGGTCACATAAGCAAAACCTCCTAGTTCACATGCTCCTGTCACATCAGCGAAACCTCCTAGTTCACATGCTCACATGCACCTGTCAAATCAACGAAACCTCCTAGTACACATGCTCACATGCACCTGTCACATCAGCGAAACCTCCTAGTACACATGCTCACATGCACCTGTCACATCAGCGAAACCTCCTAGTTCACATGCTCACATGCACCTGTCAAATCAACGAAACCTCCTAGTACACATGCTCACATGCACCTGTCACATCAGCGAAACCTCCTAGTACACATGCTCACATGCACCTGTCACATCAGCGAAACCTCCTAGTACACATGCTCACATGCACCTGTCACATCAGCGAAACCTCCTAGTTCACATGCTCCTGTCACATCAGAGAAACCTCCTAGTACACATGCTTCATGCACCTGTCAAATCAACGAAACCTCCTAGTACACATGCTCACATGCACCTGTCACATCAGCGAAACCTCCTAGTACACATGCTCACATGCACCTATCACATCAGCGAAACCTCCTAGTACACATGCTCACATGCACCTGTCACATCAGAGAAACCTCCTAGTACACATGCTCACATGCACCTGTCACATCAGCGAAACCTCCTAGTACACATGCTCACATGCACCTGTCACATCAGCGAAACCTCCTAGTACACATGCTCACATGCACCTGTCACATCAGAGAAACCTCCTAGTACACATGCTCACATGCACCTGTCACATCAGAAAAACCTCCTAGTACACATGCTCACATACACCTGTCACATCAGCGAAACCTCCTAGTACACATGCTCACATGCACCTGTCACATCAGAAAAACCTCCTAGTACACATGCTCACATACACCTGTCACATCAGCGAAACCTCCTAGTACACATGCTCACATGCACCTGTCACATCAGAGAAACCTCCTAGTACACATGCTCACATGCACCTGTCACATCAGCGAAACCTCCTAGTTCACATGCTCACATGCACCTGTCACATCAGCGAAATCTCCTAGTACACATGCTCACATGCACCTGTCACATCAGCGAAACCTTCTAGTACACATGCTCACGTGCACCTGTCACATCAGCGAAACCTTCTAGTACACATGCTCACGTGCACCTGTCACATCAGTGAAACATCCTAGTACACATGCTCACATGCACCTGTCACATCAGAGAAACCTCCTAGTACACATGCTCACATGCACCGGTCACATCAGAGAAACCTCCTAGTACACATGCTCACATGCACCTGTCACATCAGCGAAATCTCCTAGTACACATGCCCACATGCACCTGTCACATCAGAGACACCTCCTAGTACACATGCTCACATGCACCTGTCACATCAGCGAAACCTCCTAGTACACATGCTCACATGCACCGGTCACATCAGCGAAACCTCCTAGTACACATGCCCACATGCACCTGTCACATCAGAGACACCTCCTAGTACACATGCTCACATGCACCTGTCACATCAGCGAAACCTCCTAGTACACATGCTCACATGCACCGGTCACATCAGCGAAACCTCCTAGTACACATGCTCACATGCACCTGTCACATCAGCGAAACCTCCTCGTATACATGCTCACATGCACCGGTCACATCAGCGAAACCTTCTAGTACACATGCCCACATGCACCTGTCACATCAGAGACACCTCCTAGTACACATGCTCACATGCACCTGTCACATCAGCGAAACCTCCTAGTACACATGCTCACATGCACCGGTCACATCAGCGAAACCTCCTAGTACACATGCTCACATGCACCTGTCACATCAGCGAAACCTCCTAGTACACATGCTCACATGCACCTGTCACATCAGCGAAACCTCCTAGTACACATGCTCACATGCACCTGTCACATCAGCGAAACCTCCTCGTATACATGCTCACATGCACCTGTCCTACCAACATTCTAGGACAGGTTTCTGTAACATAACTGCAGTCACGGTTATGTAATTATCTCCCTAGACAAAAGAAGTATGATTAGCTAAATAAATGTATTTAGGAGTTTGTTTCTATTCTCAGAAGACCTGTTTAACTTATACCTTGAGACATGTACAATTATGGGTTGCATTATCTTCTTTCGTGAAGACTTCCTGCTCAACGCATGGTTGTGCTGCTGGTACAAACTGTGTGTGCTCCATTGCTGCTAGCTTTACATCTGCAGCATACAAATAGTGCAGCGCCACTAATGCTGGCTACAGAGCGCCACTTGCAGGCTCGGAAGGATTGAGCATGTAAGCACACATGCATTGCATAGGAAACCACCCATTCAGAAGTGCCTGAAAACCGAGGCAAATGAAGTGCACCATAGAATTAAACATCTCTCTGTTCCTGAGAGAGGAGAGTATTTTAATGAGATGTAAAGTTGTTTATTTTTACAAGCACATAGGAACTTTGCAATTTTACCTATGCGATATGATGAGTCAACCCATTTAAAACTGATGCCTGTGACAGATGGCATATGGTGGCATACATCTATGAGGTCTCACTGTGCAGATGCAGCTAGCAATACAACACCAATATGATGTTCCTAACTTACCGTAGTTTAGCCTGCCTAAGCAGTTTGCAGAGTGCATTGATGGAGTAGCGTAGTGTATTATGTTATTCCATACCTTTTTTATGAGCCAGAGAGAGATGCTAAAAGCATATTCAGAGTAATGATACCCTGGGGATATGCTGATGAGTTGCAGTAAAGATCCTTGACTACTTCTAATCTTAGTTTTTGATGGATGGATAGTACTATTTTACTCCACAAAGGATTATATTTTTAGGTTTATTTGAATTATTATTATTATTATTATTGTTATTTATTTTAAAGACCATTAAAAGTAGTAGGAAGGCTCTTCCAAATGTTACATGCAATTTCAGCTCCCCGTTACTCGCATCAGAAAAAGGCTCAGGAAGGGGAGCTAAAACATTGCTTGAAACATATTGGGGGATAAAAGAAACATCTATTTGCTCTTATTTTAGAGTGCTGTCAATTTTTCTGCATGTTAAAGTTTGATCACAAACCAATTTCTATGGATGTGCGACCTTGACTCCCCGGTGCTCTTTGTTTTTGCAATTGCATGTATATGGTAATGCACTCCTCAACATTGAAATTGCAACACCAAGAAAGAAAATTTGTGAAATTCTGGAAATTACAGGAATGATAGACGTGTTGATATAGAAATGATGAAAAACAGAAACAATATTTTCAAAATGTATTCAGCATCGATTTTCAGCACTGTAGGCAGAAATACACGCACTTACATGCCTTGGCTGCTATTAGTGAGGTTATTATTGGTAGTCTGAAGAATGTTCTGCCACATTGAATGCATTTGAGCACACAAATCATCAAGATCCTCTGCTCGCAGTTCTCTTTGAAATTACCGACCAATGATGTTCCAGATGAGCTCGATGGAAGGCAAGTCTGGGGACACTGCAGACCATAGTAGTATACTTAGGCCACTCAAACTGTGCTTATTATAGTAGCTGAAGAAGAATGCAGTCTGGTGTTACAGTATGTTGAAAAATTACTTCTATGTTCACTGTTTGGCAAAAATTTAGCAAAGCCGACAGCTGACTATCGCACAGCTGCCCAGCAGACCCATCTTTACACCCCAAAAAGCTAAAGCTCCCTTGACGGTGTCAGCGTTAAGCGTATGAATAGCCAAGGTAGAAGCAGCAGCAACAACTACAGAATATTTGCTTTATATGTCGCTTAAGCAAACATGAACAATTTTAACACCCACGGACACTGAACCCTGATTCCATGGATTTTTGTTTGGGCAAATTGGACCCGTCCAAGAAATAACCATGTTTGCTATGAGTTTCAGGGGTATTTCAGGGTCCGCACAGGTTGATATACCCATGCTTACATATGCCTCGTATGTGCCGTGCTTATCAGTTTTTCCTTTGCAGGTATGTGAAAGCCTACCCCTAGGGATTTATTTGTTTGAATAGTGCCACATTCAATTTAGTCACTTGTCCAGGACTTGCCTATTAGACCATTGTACATTTATACATATCAAGGGTCAATGTTTTAAGAAGAACTATGTCCAGCGCTATAATAGTTAAATGGTTGTCTCATACCAATATTGCTTAAGTATAATCTGTGGATGTCCTGTGAAAAAGCTATAATTTCTTCACTTAACAAAGAACAAATATCTTAATACTCCCAAACTGAGTATTTTTCTGTTTTCACTTCCTGTGTATAGAAAGCTACAAAACCGGCATCTACCTATAAAACAGGATAATTTTTAAACTCTTTTTACCATTTAATAAGTTTAAAAAATCTGTCAATACAGTGTGTTATTAACCCCTTGCAGACATCGAGCGTAATAATACACCGATGTCCGACACCCTCCCTTTGATGTGGGCTCTGGCGGTGAGCCCACATCTTTTACGGCACATGTCAGCTATTTTGAACAGCTGACATGTGCGGCTAACAGCAACGGGAGGAATCGTGATCCTCCCAAGGCTGTGAACCCATTAAATACCACTGTCAATCTCTGACAATGGCATTTAACACGCGAAAGTGCGCCGTAAATCCACCCATAAGTAACCCGACAACCCGTATGTGATTGCGGGTATCCAATGGGTTGGCATGACAACCAGAGGTTTCCTGCAGACCTCTATGGTGGTCACTGCCAGATTGCTATGAGTGCCGACGGTGGTTGGCGCTTGTAGCAAGTGAGTAATTCTGCTACTGTAACCGATAACCGATTGGGTTATGGCAGCTTCTAATCTCCCATGTAGACTATCGAAGCATACCAAAAGTAAAAAAAAATGTTTTTAAAAATATAACAAAAATAAAAAAAATATAAAAGTTCAAATCACCCCTCTTTCACCCCATTCAAAATAAAACAATAAAAAAATTAAACATACACATATTTGGTATCGCCTGATTTATCAATAAAAGAAAAGGATTAACTTGATCGCTAAATGGCATAGAGAGAAAAAAAAGTAAAAACGCCAGAATTACGTTTTGGTCACCACTACATTGCATTAATTGCAATAACGGGCGAAAAGAACATATCTGCACCAAAATGGTATCATTAAAAATGTCAGCTCAAGTGTGAAAAATAAGCCCTCAGCCAACCGAGATCACGAAAAATGGAGACACTACAGGTATCGGAAAATTGGCGCAATTTTAACAAAGTGTGACTTTTTTTTTCACCACTTAGATAAAAAAAAACTATAAATGTTTAGGGGCCAACAACTCTTAACCCCTTTCTGACATCGGACGTACTATCCCGTCGAGGTGGGGTGGGCCCCCATGACCACGGACGGGATAGTACGTCCAGCGCGATCGGCGGCGCTCACGGGGGGAGCGCGGCCGATCGCGGCCGGATGTCAGCTGCCTATCGCAGCTGACATCCGGCACTATGTGCCAGGAGCGGTCCCGGACCGCTCCCGGCACATTAACCCCCGGCACACCGCGATCAAACATGATCGCGATGTGCCGGCGGTGCAGGGAAGCATCGCGCAGGGAGGGGGCTCCCTGCGGGCTTCCCTGAGCCCCCCGCAGCAACGCGATGTGATCGCGTTGCTCCGAGGGTCTTACCTCCCTCCCTGCCTGCTCCAGACCCGGATCCAAGATGGCCGCGGATCCGGGTCCTGCAGGGAGGGAGGTGGCTTCACAGAAGCCTGCTCAGAGCAGGCACTGTGAAGCAGCCTGCACTTCTCTCAGATCGGTGATCTGTCAGAGTGCTATGCAAACTGGCAGATCACCGATCTGTATTGTCCCCCCCTGGGGCAAAGTAAAAAAGTAAAAAAAAAATTTTCCAAATGTGTAAAAAAAAATAAAAAAAAATATTCCAAAATAATGAAAAAAAAATATATATATTATTCCCATAAATACATTTCTTTATCTAAATAAAAAAACCAAAACAATAAAAGTACACATATTTAGTATTGCCACGTCCGTAACGACCCGACCTATAAAACTGGCCCACTAGTTAACCCCTTCAGTAAACACCGTAAGAAAAAAAAGGCAAAAAACAACGCTTTATTATCATACCGCCGAACAAAAAGTGGAATAACACGCGATCAAAAAGACAGATATAAATAACCATGGTACCGCTGAAAGCGTCATCTTGTCCCGCAAATAACGAGCTGCCATACAGCATGATCAACAAAAAAATAAAAAAGTTATAGTCCTGAGAATAAAGCGATGCAAAAATAATTATTTTTTCCATAAAATAGTTTTTATCGTATAAAAGCGCCAAAACATAAAAAAAAATATAAATGAGGTATCGCTGTAATCGTACTGACCCGACGAATAAAACTGCTTTATCAATTTTACCAAACGCGGAACAGTATAAACGCCTCTCCCAAAAGAAATTCATGAATAGCTGGTTTTTGGTCATTCTGCCTCACAAAAATCGGAATAAAAAGCGATCAAAAAATGTGACGTGCCCAAAAAGTTACCAATAAAAACGTCAACTCGTCCCGCAAAAAACAAGACCTCACATGATTCTGTGGACCAAAATATGGAAAATTTATAGCTCTCAAAATGTGGTAACGCAAAAAATATTTTTTGCAATAAAAAGCGTCTTTCAGTGTGTGACGGCGGCCAATCATAAAAATCCGCTAAAAAACTCGCTATAAAAGTAAATCAAACCCCCCTTCATCACCCCCTTAGTTAGGGAAAAATAAAAAAAATGTATTTATTTCCATTTTCCCATTAGGGTTAGGGTTAGGGTTAGGGCTAGGGTTAAGGCTACAGTTAGGGTTGGGGCTAAAGTTAGGGTTAGGGTTGGGGCTAAAGTTACGGTTAGGGTTTAGATTACATTTACGGTTGGGAATAGGGTTGGGATTAGGGTTAGGGGTGTGTCAGGGTTAGAGGTGTGGTTAGGGTTACTGTTGGGATTAGGGTTAGGGGTGTGTTTGGATTAGGGTTTCAGTTATAATTGGGGGGTTTCCACTGTTTCGGCACATCAGGGGCTCTCCAAACGCGACATGGCGTCCGATCTCAATTCCAGCCAATTCTGCGTTGAAAAAGTAAAACAGTGCTCCTTCCCTTCCGAGCTCTCCCGTGTGCCCACACAGGGGTTTACCCCAACATATGGGGTATCAGCGTACTCAGGACAAATAGGACAACAACCTTTGGGGTCCAATTTCTCCTGTTACCCCTGGGAAAATACAAAACTGGGGGCTAAAAAATAATTTTTGTGGGAAAAAAAAGGATTTTTTATTTTCACGGCTCTGCGTTATAAACTGTAGTGAAACACTTGGGGGTTCAAAGTTCTTACAACACATCTAGATAAGTTCCTTGCGGGGTCTAGTTTTCAAAATGGGGTCACTTGTGCGGGGCTTCTACTGTTTAGGTACATTAGGGGCTCTGCAAACGCAATGTGACGCCTGCAGACCATTCCATCTAAGTCTGCATTCCAAATGGCGCTCCTTCACTTCCGAGCCCTTCCATGCGTCCAAACGGTGGTTCCCCCCCACATATGGGGTATCAGCGCACTCAGGACAAATTGGACAACAAATTTTGGGGTCCAATTTCTCCTGCTACCCTCGGGAAAATACAAAACTGGGGGCTAAAAAAATAATTTTTGTGGGAAAAAATTTTTGTTTTATTTTTACGGCTCTGCATTATTAACTTCTGTGAAGCCCTTGGTGGGTCAAAGCGCTCAAAACACATCTAGATAAGTTCCTTAGGGGGTCTACTTTCCAAAATGGTGTCACTTGTGGGGGGTTTCAATGTTTAGGCACATCAGTGGCTCTCCAAACGCAACATGGCGTCCCATCTCAATTCCTGTCAATTTTGCATTGAAAAGTCAAACGGTGCTACTTCCCTTCCGAGCTCTCCCATGCGCCCAAACAGTGGTTTATCCCCACATATGGGGTATCAGCGTACTCAGGACAAATTGTACAACAACTTTTGGGGTCCAATTTCTTCTCTTACCCTTGGGAAAATATAAAATTGGGGGTGAAAAGATAATTTTTGTGAAAAAATATGATTTTTTATTTTTACGGTTCTGCATTATAAACTTCTGTGAAGCACTTGGTGGGTCAAAGTGCTCACCACACCTCTAGATAAGTTCCTTAGGGGGTCTACTTTACAAAATGGTGTCACTTGTGGGGGGTTTCAATGTTTACGCACATCAGGGGCTCTCCAAACGCAACATGACGTCCCATCTCAATTCCTGTCAATTTTGCATTGAAAAGTCAAACGGCGCTCCTTCTCTTCCGAGGTCTCCCATGCGCCCAAACAGTGGTTTATCCCCACATATGGGGTATCAGCGTACTCAGGACAAATTGTACAACAACTTTTGGGGTCCAATTTCTTCTCTTACCCTTGGGAAAATAAAAAATTGGGGGCGAAAAATAATTTTTGTGAAAAAATATGATTTTTTATTTTTACGGTTCTGTATTATAAACTTCTGTGAAGCACTTGGTGGGTCAAAGTGCTCACCACACCTCTAGATAAGTTCCTTAGGGGGTCTACTTTCCAAAATGGTGTCACTTGTGGGGGGTTTCAATGTTTAGGCACATCAGGGGCTCCCCAAACGCAACATGGCGTCCCATCTCAATTCCAGTCAATTTTGCATTGAAAAGTCAAATGGCGCTCCTTCGCTTCCGAGCTCTGTCATGCGCCCAAACAGTGGTTTACCCCCACATATGGGGTATCGGCGTACTCAGGACAAATTGTACAACAACTTTTGGGGTCCATTTTCTCCTGTTACCCTTAGTAAAATAAAACAAATTGGAGCTGAAGTAAATTTTTTGTGAAAAAAAGTTAAATGTTCATTTTTATTTAAACATTCCAAAAATTCCTGTGAAGCACCAGAAGGGTTAATAAACTTCTTGAATATGGTTTTGAGCACCTTGAGGGGTGCAGTTTTTAGAATGGTGTCACACTTGGGTATTTTCTATCATATAGACCCCTCAAAATGACTTCAAATGAGATGTGGTCCCTAAAAAAAAATGGTGTTGTAAAAATGAAAAATTGCTGGTCAACTTTTAACCCTTATAACTCCCTAACAAAAAAAAATTTGGGTTCCAAAATTGTGCTGATGTAAAGTAGACATGTGGGAAATGTTACTTATTAAGTATTTTGTGTGACATATCTCTGTGATTTAAGGGCATAAAAATTCAAAGTTGGAAAATTGCAAAATTTTCAAAATTTTCGCCAAATTTCCATTTTTTTTGCAAATAAACGCAGGTAATATCAAAGAAATTTTACCACTATCATCTAGTACAATATGTCACGAGAAAACAATGTCAGAATCGCCAAGATCCGTTGAAGCGTTCCAGAGTTATAACCTCATAAAGGGACAGTGGTCAGAATTGTAAAAATTGGCCCGGTCATTAACGTGCAAACCACCCTTGGGGGTGAAGGGGTTAATGACCTGGAGAATCATAATGGCAGGTCAGTTTTAGCATTTAGTGAACATATTAAAAAAGCAAAACAAACAGCAACTGTGGGATTGCAATTTCTTGCAATTTCACCGCATTTGGATTTTTTTCCCTTTTCCAGTACGTTATGTTAAAACCAATGGTGTCATTCAAAAGTTCAACTTGTCTCACAAAAACACAAGCCATCTCATGGCCATATTGACCAAAAAAAAAAAAAGTTATGGCTCTGGGAAGAAGGGAGCAAAAAACAAAAACAAAGAAACAAAAATACCTCCAGATAAGAAGGGTTAGTTGGTCACAATTCATTTACTGTGGGTATGGAAAGTATTCAGACCCCTTTAAATTTTTCAGTCTTTGTTTCATTGCAGCCATTTGGTAAATCCAAAAATTAAAGTACACTCTACACCCCTTCTTGACTGAAAAAAGCATAAAAGTAGTAATTTTTGCAATTTTTAAAAAAAAGAAACACTGAAATATCACATGGTCATAAGTATTCAGACCCTTTACTCAGTATTGAGTAGAAGCACGCTTTTGAGCTAGTACAGCCATGAGTCTTTTTGGGAGTGATGCAACAAGTTTTTCACACCTGGATTTGGGGATCCTCTGCTTTACTTCCTTGCAAATCCTCTCCAGTTCCATCAGGTTGAATGGTGAATGTTGGTGGACAGCCATTTTCAGGTCTCTCCAGAGATGCTCAATTGGGTTTAGTTCAGGGCTCTGGCTGGGCCAGTCAAGAATGGTCACAGAGTTGTTTTGAAGCCACTCCTTTATTATTTTAGCTGTGTGCTTAAGGTCAGTGTCTTGTTGGAGGGTGAACCTTCGGCCAAGTCTGCGGTCCAGAGCAATCTGGAAGAGGTTTTCATCCAGGATATCTCTTTACTTGTCTGCATTCATGTTACCTTCAATGACAACCAGTCATCCTGTCCCTACAGCTGAAAAACACCCCCACAGCATGATGCTGCCACCACCATATTTCACTGTTGGCATTGTATTGAGCAGGTGATGAGCAGTGTCTGGTTTTCTCCACACATATTGCCTAGAATTATCACCAAATAGGTCCATCTTCATCTCATCAGACCAGATAATCTTATTTCTCACAGTTTTGGAGTCCTTCATGTGTTTTTTAGCTAACTATATGCGGGCTTTCATATGTCTTGCACTGAGAAGAGGCTTCTGTCGGGCCACTCTACCATAAAGGCTTGACTGGTGGAGGGCTGCAGTGATAGTTGACTTTGTGGAACTTTCTCCCATCTCCCTCCTGCATCTCTGGAGCTCAGCCACAGTGATCTTGGGGTTCTTCTTTACTTTTCTCACCAAGGCTATACTCCCACCATTGCTCAGTTTGGCTGGACGGCCATGTCTAGGAAGACTTCTGGTGGTCCCAAACTTCTTCCACTTAAGGAATATGGAGGCCACTGTGCTCTTAGGAGCCTTGAGTATTGCAGAAATTATTTTGTAACCTTTGCCAGATCTGTGCCTTGCCACAATTCTGTCTCTGAGCTCCTTGGCCAGTTCCTTTGACCTCATGATTCTCATTTGGTCTGACATGCACTATGAGCTGTGAGGTCTTATATAGACAGGTGGGTGACTTTCCAAATCAAGACCTATCAGTTTAAACACAGCTGGCCTCCAATAAAGGAGTAGAACCATCTCAAGGAGAATCACAAGGAAATGGACAGCATGTGACTTAATATGAGTGTCTGAGCAAAGGGTCTGAATACTTATGACCATGTGATATTTCAGTTTTTCTTTTTTACTAAATTTGTAAAAATTTCTACATTTCTGTTTTTTTTTTCAGTCAAGATGGGGTGCAGAGTGTACAGTACAGACCAAAAGTTTGGACACACCTTCTCATTTAAAGATTTTTCTGTATTTTCATGACTATGAAAATTGTACATTCACACTGAAGGCATCAAAACGATGAATTAAGGCTACGTTCACATTTGCGTTGTGCACCGCAGCGTCGGCGCCGCAACGCACAACGCAAACAAAAACGCAGCAAAACGCATGCACAACGCTGCGTTTTGCGCCGCATGCGTCCTTTTTTTCATTGATTTTGGACGCAGCAAAAATGCAACTTGCTGCGTCCTCTGCGCCCAGACGCGGGCGCCGCAGGGACGCATGCGGCACAAAACGCAAGTGTGACGCATGTCCATGCGCCCCCATGTTAAATATAGGGGCGCATGACGCATGTGGCGACGCTGCGGCGCCCGACGCTGCGGCGCCGACCGCAAATGTGAACGTAGCCTAACACATGTGGAATTATATACTTAACAAAAAAGTGTGAAACAACTAAAATTACGTCTTGTATTCTAGGTTCTTCAAAGTAGCCACCTTTTGCTTTGATGACTGCTTTGCACACTCTTGGCATTCTCTTGATGAGCTTCAAGAGGTAGTCACCAGGAATGGTCTTCCAACAATCTTGAAGGAGTTCCCAGAGATGCTTAGCACTTGTTGGCCCTTTTGCCTTCACTCTGCAGTCCAGCTCACCTCAAACCATCTCGATTGGGTCCAGGTCTGGTGACTGTGGAGGCCAGGTCATCTGGCATAGCACCCCATCACTCTCTTTCTTGGTCAAATAGCCCTTACACAGCCTGGGGGGGTGTTTGGGGTCATTGTCCTGTTGAAAAATAAATGATGGTCCAACTAAACGCAAACCAGATGGAATAGCATGCCGCTGCAAGATGCTGTGGTAGCCATGCTGGTTCAGTATGCCTTCAATTTTGAATAAATTCCCAATAGTGTCACCAACAAAGCACCCCCACACCATCACACCTCCTCCTCCATGCTTCACAGTGGGAACCAGGCATGTAGAGTCCATCCGTTAACCTTTTCTGCGTCACACAAAGACACGGTGGTTGGAACCAAAGATCTCAAATTTGGACTCATTAGACCAAAGCACAGATTTCCATTGGTCTAAAGTCCATTCTTTGTGTTCTTTAGCCCAAATAAGTATCTTCTGCTTGTTGCCTCTCCTTAATGGTTTCCTAGCAGCTATTTTACCATGAAGGCCTGCTGCACAAAGTCTCCTCTTAACAGTTGTTGTAGAGATGTGCCTACTGCTAGAACTCTGTGAGGCATTGACCTGGTCTCTAATCTGAGCTGCTGTTAACCTGCGATTTCTGAGGCTGGTGACTCGAATAAACTTATCCTCAGAAGCAGAGGTGACTCTTGGTCTTCCTTTCCTGGGGCGGTCCTCATGTGAGCCAGTTTCTTTGTAGCGCTTGATGGTTTTTGCCACTGCACTTGGGGACACTTTCAAAGTTTGCCCAATTTTTCAGACTGACTGACCTTCATTTCTTAAAGTAATGATGGCCACTTGTTTTTCTTTGCTTAGAATTTGTATTATGGCACAAAAAAAGCAGCTAACAATCTATTCAGTAGGACTATCAGCTGTGTATCCACCAGACATCTGCACAACACAACTGATGGTTCCAACCCCATTTATAAGGCAATAAATCCCACTTTTTAAAGCTGACAGGGCACACCTGTGAAGTGAAAACCATTCCCGGTGACTACCTCTTGAAGCCCATCAAGAGAATGCCAAGAGTGTGCAAAGCAGTCATCAAAGCAAAAGGTGGCTACTTTGAAGAACCTAGAATATAATACATAATTTCAGTTGTTTCACACTTTTTTTGTCAAGTATATAATTCCACATGTGTTAATTCACAGTTTTGATGCCTTCAGTGTGAATGTACAATTTTCATAGTCATGAAAATACAGAAAAATCTTTAAATGAGGTGTGTCCAAACTTTTGGTCTGTACTGTACATTAACGGGAAAAATGAACTTTTTTTGAATTTACCAAATGGCTGCAAAAAACAAAGAGTGAAAAATTTAAAGGGGTCTGAATGCTTTCCGTACTCACTGTATGTACAGACAGTTGTGTTTGCAATAATGAGCTCAAAAATGGTTCAGCACACTCCTATGAGACCCCAAATTGTTACACAAACCTATTCGTGGAAAATAGACTCTTTGCAGTATTGAGATTTGTGTCAAATGTTTTTTGAAGCTGCCAAATTCAAATTTTTGCTAGTGGTTGCAATGGTTGATGTTATAACCAATATATAGTAAACATAGGCTAAAGCAATCAGGAGCGGTATTGATTCTGTAGTTATGATTAGTTGCATGGTGGACATCAATATATTAAGCATGATACTATAGTTACGCTCCAGGTCACATAACATGGGTACAGTATGCCTGCCTGAAGAGGTCATGAGCCCAGGTACTTCCATACTGGTGGCATGCTTTAACTTATGGACAATTTTGATTTTTGACTTGAGCCCTTGTCAACTGTGGTCATTTCCTATCTCAATCGCTATTATAATATAACTGTACTACTTTACTGCTTCTGAGGACAGAACATTATTAAGTCATGGAAACTTTTACTTTTAGTATTCTGAACATATGATGCTTTAAAATCTATTGAAACAACCCTCATTATAGTTTTATTCAAATGCATGGGTTTATGTACATAGATGCCAATAAATGTCTTCATGCTAAAAGCGTAAAGCTTTAAAATTAGCCATAATAACCTCTTTATCTGTTTTCTAATCTGCCTTTATTAAGTGTTTGTCTCTCTCATTCATGGCCAAAAATGGCTCAGGCAGAAGATAGTCTAAAGAGTCCATTTAAATCTATATTGTATGAGTTGGTGAAGTTATTACTAATGCAAAGCCTAAATGTTAGTTAAATTACAGGAGATGCTGCAGAGTGAAGTTTTAAAAGGACATTATTGACAGAGGAAGCTATTTTAGCTTCTCAATGAAAATCAATATTGCGATCAGTCTGGGACTTACTGTAGCTACAATAAAAGATAGAAAAGACATCAGATTGTTAAAGAAATTCTCTTTTATTATATAGCATTACATATAGATCCTTAAAAGTTTTCGTTCATTCAGTATGGGTAAAAGTTTGCACCAATGGCAAGAGAAGGGTCACCTGTGTAATATACTGAAACATAGGTTCTTGGCCATGGTGCAGAACCCATCCTACTACATGTTTAATTTTGTCCCTGCTCAGTCATAGAATCCCGTAAAGAAGCACATTTACATACAATACAATTTAATAAAATCACAACTGCATATAATTAAAAAATATAGACTTGAAACTTCCACAATTATGAAGGCCAAAGCAAAACAATATAACAAATAATATTATATTAAAGAAAAAGTTGTAAGAGAAAAACAATTTTTTGAAAACTATTTTTTTTTGCAGTATTCTTCCGAAATTGAATCAACATAAGTGCGCTATACAGTATGTAATCTGTAATAGTCTAAATAGAGTGGACTCTTATGGGATATCTTGAGTTTTTAATGGAACCTGGAATTATAATTGCTGCTTTCTTTCCAACCCAAGCCTCTAATGTATGTCACGTTATAGGCAAATAATTGCATGCTTGCCCATGAGCTCTCACGTTAAAACCCTGTTTTTACTGAATACAATGGATGAGCAAATCTTTTGCAATTCAAATTTACAGACTTTGACACAATATCACCAATATTTTGATTTGTAGAGAGTAAATTTGCATAAATCTCAATATTGGATATATTGTAATTGTTCAGAAAATACACTTGAAGATGAGGATAGAAATCCCTGCTGACCATAAGACCTTACCCTCTATAGGAAAGAGAGATGTCCTCACTGACCATAAGAGCTTACACTATACAGGTGGGAGCGAGAGAGAGATGTCCTCACTGACCATAAGAGCTTACACTCTATAGGAGAGAGAGAGAGAGATGTCCTCACTGGCCATAAGAGCTTACCTTCTATAGGAGAGAGAGAAATGTCCCACCTGGCCATAAGAGCTTACCCTCTATAGGAGAGAGAGAAATGTCCCCACTGGCCATAAGAGCTTACCTTCTATAGGAGAAATATGTCCCCACTGACCATAAGAGCTTACACTGTACAGGTGGGAGAGAGAGAGAGATGTCCCCACTGACCATAAGTGCTTATACTATACATGTGGGAGAGAGAGGAACCTGCTGCCTATAAGAGTTATGCTTTATAAGGGAGAGAGAGAGAATACCCCAAAGACCATAAGATCTTACACTCTATAGAAGAGAGAGCGAGGTCACCACTGACCATAAGAACTTACACTACACAGGTGAGAGAGAGGCTCCCGCTGATCATATGAGCTTACACTTTACTCTCTTTGTTAAAGGGAACCTGTCACCAGGTTTGGACAATATGAGTGACGATCCAAATAATTGAACGCAAATCATGCATGCTGAGATTTTTGTCCTCAGACCAATCAATCCGAGGAAAAAAATGGACATGTGCACGGCCTCATCGAATAACAAGATGAATGAGTGCTTTCCATAAAAGCGATGCATATCACATATCACGATTTTACAGTCATGTGCACAAGTCTTTACTTTGGGATGTTATATTTTTGCTTTTCTTTAGATTTATATAGTCTATTACAGTGTCTTTATAGTTTTTAGATCTTTCATTTTCCAATTCTGGATTTAAGAGTACACGTTAGATTATAGTTTTTACATATTGGGACTTGCTTTCAGTGAATCATTTGTTAATCATTACCATATTAAAAAACTATAACTAACATTGCAGACATACTATAACTACATCCCAAATATGTACAAAAGCAAATAGACCGTTACTATTCGAAAGCATTCTTCTGTGAATATACTTTGGTTTCTAAGCATTTTTCACTTGATAACACTCTGAAGTGCATTCTCCACAAAAGCTAATAAAGATGGCCATCTCTTTTCGCAATATTGCAGTAGCTCAGAGCAATATTGGGCAAAAATTCATTATCCTTATTTTGACCTTAATTAAGAAAGAGAGTATTAAGAGGATATTAAAGTACATTCAAAAAGGAGCCTAATTGCAAAATGCAGTAGCTGTAAAAATAAATCTTTGAAGTTTAGAAAGCTATTTCTTTTTTCTTTCAGTATTACATTTTCATTGAATGCACCCCTGTTCCTGAAAATTTGCACTTTCCCATTTAATAAAATAAAAAAAAAAATAATAACGTAAAAGGAAATTACCTGCTTGAGTTGCTCTCTAACCCAAATTAAAAGTCACAGCTCTTCAATAACTTTTGTAATTGAAATATTGACCAAGTTACATTTGAAATCGATTCCCATAAAGGTAAAATATTTTACCCAATCAATAAGTCAAGATATTTTTCAAAAACTTTAATCAAACACTTTCAATAATAGATTAGTATTTTATACATCCAAATAAATGTTTTATCCCACATTTCTTAGAACTGTTCCCTAACCACAGTTTGTTCCATTGTTTTATCACCCAGTCATCAGTATAGGGCTTGATCACACGAGTGTAGATTCTCGCATGTGAGAGAATCCTATCAGTTATGTAAATGACACTCGGATCAAACTCTGATCAGCGTCTCATCCTAGTGTCAGCTTAGTGTGATCCTATTCTCTCAGATGAGAGTTTCAGGAGAAGATGAAGAACACAATTTCTCAATCTTCTCCATTCAGTGAGTCCTCGGATGTCATCTCAGTGCAGTCCAATGATTTCCATGCACCCATAGACCTAAATGGGTACGTATCAGTCAATTTGCGGAGACACTTGTAGCATGCTGCAATTTTTTTTCTCATGCTGAATCAGTATAAGAAAAAAAATGCTCATCAGCAATGTCCTATAGCAGTGGTCCCCAACCTTTCTGACCTTGAGAGCCACATTCAGCACTGAGAGAGGGTCGCAAGCCACATCCAGCTCCCACCCCCTTCAAAGTAGTGTCAACCAAAGCCCCCATTACAGGTATAATGATAACCAAAGCTTTTCCACAGAAATCACTCCAGAGCAGTACACTGAGATCCAGGGGTTCCCACAATACCCCCATTCAGTATTCTCCCAACACACTGTCACGTCCAGCTTTGAGCACCTCCTCTAAAAGGTAGTACAAACCTCCAGCGTACCATACCTAAAACATCTCTAAACCCCTAAGACCAGTAAATGTGCATCCAGGTCTGCAATTCTGTGCAGGGCTACTCACAAAATTCACCATTTTGAGATGTGGTCTTCATCCCTGTTTGATAGACCTGGACCTAATGCATCAAGCTGGCAGACAGTCGTGAGCCACAATTCATGGGGCCGTGAGCCACATGTGGCTCCCGAGCTACAGGTTGGGGAGCCCTGCCCTATAGAATAACATTTGTCCAAATGCTGTCTGATAAAACATTGGAAACCAATGTACTCGCTCACCCCTTAATGGGGTTATCTCACGCTGAAGAAAGGAGCACCGATGACATTACGACCCTACATACCTATTGAGATGTATGCATTTTTGGCAGATGTCTTTCATCCTGTAGATAAAGAAAAGTGTATGATACCTGCCGATTGTATACATGTCCCAGCTGATGTGTTGGTTCTTAACATTATTGGTTCTGCTCACTTTTAATCTGGAATTGAGTGGCAATGGTTGGCACCGGATAATCTCTTAGATCTGTGGAGGGAAGTGAAAGATTCCAAAGTTCCAATTGTTATGAAAAAAACTATCAATATAATACTTGTCTCTTATGCTGTACGTCAGAAGAGCAAACACTAACGATGCTTTTTATTGGCACATTCTGGTTTCATCTATTGATAAAGAAGTTGTTTGTTTGTTTTTTTCTAAACTAGACAATCAATTTATCTTCAAATACATTGGTGTTTTTATGTGTGCAAAAAAAAATATTTTTTTCAATTTTTTTTTGGTTTTGCCACAAAATCTGTGCAGTAATCAATTTAGAAATTTAAATAGGTCAATCCTGTTCTTTTTTTGTTGTTTCTCATTAGTCATCTACAGTGGAGAAGGTTGCCACATGAGAAAGCCGAGTTGATAAATGAGCGGAACTCTAAAAATCACAAACGCTTTAAACATTGGGCTCAATAAAATATTATAATTTATCACTGGTCCCTTCAACACCAGCATGACATTGTGATTTTGAGGGGTGGTATTTTACAGGCTATTGAAGCAATTCTGGTTACTTTATTAGCTTTCATTAGTGCAACAACATCTTAACTTTTGTATGGAGTTTTTCCTCCTAATTAACCCCTTCCAAAAAATACAACACAATATTCTTAACAAGAATTTTTGCAGATGTAAAAGTTGAAGCTACTGTGACTCAATCCAAAATCTATAACAAGGCCACCATCTACCATGTATAACATTGGAATTCTTATGTTTTAGAAGGACCTATGAAACCCCTTAGGCACTAGGGCTAGGGTGCACCTCCTGATTTTCTTTAGACCTTTATTTGGTTCAAGGAGAATAACTCCTAAGTCCCATTCTGTTAAATGCCATCACATATAAATAAATCTTTTGGTTAAAATACCCCGCTGAAAACCTTGATGGCTAATGTAGCAATAAGACATTTCTATTTTGTCAGAATTAAATCTATTTTAATTGTGTAATTTTTAGAACGAACATTCAGCTTTAATTTAGTTTTACATGTGAATTTTTACTCTTGTGGCTTAAATTAATTATCTTTTACTGCAGGAAAAGGTAAAAGAATTCACTATAATATAGTTATTATATGGCATAATACAATATTCTTTATTAAAATTACATTTATTGCATTTTTTATTGTGTGAAAATATCATTTCTAATCTGAAAAATACCTGAATAATTGTTAGAAAAGCACAAATGTAAAAGCTCAACTTGTCTTATAGTAACTGTATTGCTAACTAGAAAAAATAGAAAAAAGTAGTAACAGCCACATTGCCAAAAATTGGGTGAGAATCCCTGTACAGCAGCTTGTCCAATTTATAAAGGCAGCTCTCCAAACAAGATGTACATGAAAGTGGAGGTGCTTTACTGACCCATCTCAAATTCATGTATCGCTATCTAATAGTGATGAGCGAATATACTCATTACTCGAGATTTCTCAGGGGGTGTCTGGTTGCTAGAGAATCCCCACATGTACTTATGCTGGCTAACAGATGTAAATCATTCAGCTGTGGCAAGAAAAACTAAATCTCCGCGCACTAAAAATACTCGAGAAATCTCGAGTAATGAGTATATTCGTTCATCACTACTATTTAACAATTTTATATTAGACATTTATTACTTTCTTAGTGTCTTATAAAAAAATAATCACTTTTGTTGCTTAATTCTCATTAATAGACAAATTACTAATCAGTCAGATTGAATTTAAAAGGGTTTTCCACCAAATAAAGTTCATTTTAATGAATAGATCTTTGACTAATAATAATTTCCACTATTGGACATGTTAAAAAATGTTCCTGTGCTTTGATAATCCTATAAATGTCCCCTGCTGTGTACTGTGTAATGGCTGTGTCTGACCGTGCAGGAACATGGTCTGATCATACCACATCTCCTGGGCCGGGGAGGAAGCAAAAAAGTATAAAGACATTACAGCAGGGGATCACATCTGATTCTTTTTGTGAGGTAAAACATTTCACTGTCTATTTTTAGGTAATGTTTTACCTCAAAGAAAGAATCAGCTGCGATCCCCTGCTGTCCTGTCTGTATACTCTTTTGCTTCCTTCCCTGCCAGGAGCTGTGGTGTGATCAGACCATGTTCCTGCACGGTCAGACACAGACATTACACAGTACACAGCAGGGGACATTTATAAGATTATCTCAGCACAGGAACCTTTTTTTAACACATCCAATTGTGGAAATTAGTTTTATTCCAAGATTTGGTGATTTCAATGTCCTTTGTTCGCTAATTTATAGGTTAATAGTGTTGTAGTGCTGTCCTTACCGAAAGCACATGTACCAGGAGAAAATCAGCTGCTGTCTTTTGGACACAGAGGCGTACCAGAGGAAGCTGTCAGTCAAAGCGCCGGTTTGTGTTAACAGCCGCGGCTCACTGTATACCGAGCGGTGACTCTTGCCGTCCCATGCATGCGTTTATGACTGAAAACCAGTGGCTTCCGCATGGAATAATGTTCATTTTCACCTGGGTGCCACACCTTCAGTAAGTACGCAGAACATGAAAAATAAAACCAAGAGCAACTTTTTCTTTATGGAAGCATTAATGAAAGATAATTCTGTTGATACATCTAAAGGACTACAGCTGTCATGAAATAGTCACTAGGCAGCAATTCATGGTGCTGCAGCAATTATAGGAGCTAGTTGCAGAACTCTAGATTTTGGCCACATATTTTTTTTGGCAACTTTGTGCCACATTTTTAAAAAAAATCATTGAAATACTGAATTTGCCAGAATTATTTTCTGAAGATCATGGCAGAAGTTATAGGGGGAACCACTTTGAGAGGATGAAATTGCCAATATAGGAACTGCACTTACTTTTTACATAAGGCTACATTCACACTAGCATTTGGCATCCCATTTTTTCAATTATGTTATAGCAGCAGAAACAAAGAACTTCTGCAAAAAAATCATCTGTTCCATGATGGATAAAAATGGCACAGACAGACCTTATTCACTGTACAGGATCCACTTTTTTCTTCCAGCAAAAATGATGACAATACTTTCAATGGAGGCTACCACTCAAGTATGCACCTACACTTAAATCAACAGTTCAAGTAAATATATATATATATATATATATATATATATATATATATATATATATATAATGCCAGTTTCCCCACTTATCAGTCACTTTTTTGTCTCTTGCACTGAGGCAGCACGGTGGATAGCACAGCAGCCTTGCAGCGCTGGAGTCCTGGGTTCTATTCCCACCTTGGCCAACATCTGCAAAGAGTTTGTATGTTGTCTCTGTGATTGCGTGGGTTTCCTCCGGGTGCTCCGGTTTCCTCCCACATTCCAAACGTGTATATACGGGAAAAACAGTATAACAGTGAAAACATTCAGAATTAAACACTTTTACAGCCCAATAAACCCAAGGAACAATGTTCAGAGCCTTCTACGGGCCACTACTGCACTTCTGTGCGCCCCCAATTTTATACATTGCTACATGGAGATGTTTTCTCATTGATTCAGAGGAAATCTTCAAAAATGTTGCATGCTGTATTTTAGAGATTGTCTCCCATTTAGTTTTTATTTACTTTAGACATATTATTATTGTGATTTGTGGGCCTCTTTAAGTGGTCCTTCATATGCCCACATTTTTATAGCTTATGTAAAAATGCTAAAAAAATGCTGCATATTGATTAATAGGAGTTAAAAGTTTACAAGTCCATTTGAGAATCCTATAAGAGAGAAACCCAAAATACTTTAGGCAGAGCTGTGTTTTGAAAAAGCCATTAACCACACAAATGTAGCAAAAAGATTGTATGTTGTCAAAACAAACAGTATAGTATGACTGTTCAATATTTTTTGGCTATCGACTTTAAAGAGGTTGTTTGAAACTGACGGTGATTTTCATGCTATATGTCTAACTATTTAGCTTTTTAATCTAACCCCCTTTGTAATGTGTTTCAATTTAAAATTACCCATTGTTCCCTTCCTGCTCAGACTTTCTGTTTTTGTTTCTTTTATACTTCCTACAATGATTACTTTGCATTCTACACTGAAATGAAGCATCATCAGAGTTGACACTGCAGGCACTTACTACAGCTATTTTCACAGTTTTATGGTTTTATATACCACCGTAAGGTAACACTAATCACATTAAACTCTGTGATTGGCTAATTCAACCCAGAAAACATTTGTGAATGTTTTTCTGGAGTTTGTTACTCTAACCACAATAACCTGTATGGATGACTAAGTGAATTCAGAAAAAAATATTGACATTTTTTGAGTTTTAGATACCGCCGTAATGTAACACTACGGACATTTAACTCTATGGATGAATAAATGAATCCAAAAATGTTGTTTTTCTTGTAGTTTCATATACCACTGAAATATAACACTGAGCACGTTAAACTGTATGGATGACAATAGAGTTAATTTTTTTACCGCCAAAAAAAAAATGTGTTCACATGCTGCAGCTCTATATTTAATAGTGGACTGCAGAGCCCTAATTCCTGCCTTGAGGCTGTTTCTGTCTCTCTCCCTGCTACTGCAACTATCCCTAGGCTAAATGCAGAATGTGTATTTAATACAGACTGCAAAGCATAGGACTAGCCCTTAGAAGGACTTTTAGTATGATGGTTCACCATTAGCACCAGTATCAGCACTAGAGGACTCTGATTAGTTAACCTGTGCACACAGAGGCCTGGATAACTGTTATGTCCCTCCAATGACAACTGTCACAGAGCCGTGCAATGGTGTCAGTGAGCCGAGCGTGGTGGCCCATGTTCTTTTATAACCTCTGATGAAGTAATGCGGTCAGCCAATCGCAGTAATGCCAATACCAAGATGGCTTTGACTGTGTAACAGGCACCAAACATGCGGGGTGGAGATTAAAGCTTCAAATCCGAACACCAGCCGATGCTTGTCGAGTGTCGAGCACAGCAGATACTTGAATGATATCCGAGTATCACCGAGCACGTTCTCTCATACCTAGTGAAACCTGACATCATCGGGGAAAGCCCAAGTGAAAGAAGCTATTTAAGTGAATGCAGCACTGCCCCCTGAAGACGCTTTGTTTCAGGGTGGAAAAGGAAAGAAGTAGTGGGAATGACTGCAGCCCCAGTCCACTAATGGCAACTTATTTGAGAATACCTAGTACATGCTGGGCGAGTCAAAGAAATCATCATTGAAAGTAAGAAAAAAGAAGCACAGGAAGTTACACTAGAGAGGGAATAGTAATTTTTCACTGAACATTAGAAAAGTACAATAAAAGTGTATGCGCAACAATAAACTTCTAATGCTGGAAGCCTACCTTATCTCTCACTCCCCACCAAGATCCAAAAGTGCTTACCTATGTGTTGGGTGCTCCATGCGGATAGGGAAATGAAGCAGTAAGGCTTAACCTGGATCCACCCCAGGTAATGGATCAGCTGCTAGGGATTTGTGCTGAAAGAACCCTCCTCCGATGGTGAGACGGTGTGCCGCCGGTCACGTCTGCCTTTTCACTGACATGTCGGAGCTGCCGTCCTATGTCCATTTGATGTCACTCAAGATGTAAACTTTCTTCTACAGACAGAGAAGGAAACATGCGGCTAATACAGCACAGAGGGAAGCACATTTGGATCTTGGTGTATAGAGAGAGAGGTAAGGTAGGCTTCCAGCATTAGAAGTGCATTGTAGCTCATACACGTTTATTGTAATTGTTCCACAGTTTTATTTTGCATGGTGGCAAAGTTTGCATCTGTATGCAGCTCTTTTAAACTTAATCGGAAGGGAACGCTTCTGCACATATCATTATAGTAGTAATTAGATTATTAAGTTAGACTTATTGCTCGAAATTCACTATTAGTTTAGGACAACCCCTTTAGCGTATGGCTGCAGAGTTTTTGAACTTAATAATGCAATGAAGGGAAATGAAAATTACCCCCCAAAACACAAGAAACATGCATCTGTGGGTGAATCCAGCCTAAAGGTACCGTCACACGAAGCGATGCTGCAGCGATAGCGACAACGATGCCGATCGCTGCAGCGTCGCTGTTTGATCGCTGGGGAGCTGTCACACTGACCGCTCTCCAGCGACCAACGATGCCGAGGTCCCCGGGTAACCAGGGTAAACATCGGGTTGCTAAGCGCAGGGCCGCGCTTAGTAACCCGATGTTTACCCTGGTTACCAGCGTAAAAGTAAAAAAAACAAACACTACATACTCACCTGCGCGTCCCCCAGCGTCTGCTTCCTGACACTGACTGAGCTCCGGCCCTAACAGCACAGCGGTGACGTCACCGCTGTGCTTTCACTTTCACTTTAGGGCCGGCGCTCAGTAAGTGTCAGGAAGCAGACGCTGGGGGACGCGTAGGTGAGCATGTACTGTTTGTTTTTTTTTACTTTTACGCTGGTAACCAGGGTAAACATCGGGTTACTAAGCGCGGCCCTGCGCTTGGTAACCCGATGTTTACCCTGGTTACCAGTGTAAAATATCGCTGGTATCGTTGCTTTTGCTTTCAAACACAACGATACACGGCGATCGGACGACCAAATAAAGTTCTGGACTTTATTCAGCGACCAGCGACATCACAGCAGGATCCTGATCGCTGCTGCGTGTCAAACTAAACGATATCGCTAGCGAGGACGCTGCAACGTCACGGATCGCTAGCGATATTGTTACAAAGTCGTTTCGTGTGAAGGTACCTTTAGACATTCTGGTTTTGTAAGATTTCATCATAGCGTGCTTGTTGTCTAAGTATACATTTATAGATTGATACAAATTCCATTAGCATTGAATAATTTATATCACTTACATGATTTTCATACAGTATTTTAATTTTCACATTCTTGTCATTTGTTTTCAAGGTGAAAACTGTGCAATCAATCATTTTGTGATTATGCAAATTACAAGTGACCTAATTGCATATTTATATGAACATGGAGAATCATGTAAATTCAATATACATAATATTTTTCATTTATTATTCATGCAGTTGATTTTTTTTCAGTCCTTTAACCATGTAATGAATTGATACCTGTGGTCTCAAACACTCATCTTCAAGATTCTGTAAGCTAAACCCATATGTCCTGAATACCAAATATTGTTTGACATACAGTGGGGAAAACAATTATTTGATACACTGCCAATTTTGCAAGTTTTCCCATCTACACAGAATGGAGACGTCTGTCATTTTTATTGTATACACTTCAACTGTGAGAGACAGAATCTAAAAATAAAAAAACAGAAAATCACATTGTATGATTTTTAAATAATTAAATTGCATTTTATTGCATGAAATAATTATTTGGATTTGTTTGAAAGATTATGTGTATCACAGTTGAAAATGGCATACCTCTCCACTCTTTGTAGTTGGGAAAATTAATTATTTACTTTTAATAACCAGTAGATTATCAATGAAACCATGTAAAACAATGAAAGAATGACATAACTGAAGAATGTTAGTATTGATATACACTCACCGGCCACTTTATTAGGTACATAATGCTAGTAACGGGTTGGACCCCCTTTTGCCTTCAGAACTGCCTCAATTCTTCGTGGCATAGATTCAACAAGGTGCTGGAAGCATTCCTCAGAGATTTTGGTCCATATTGACATGATGGCATCACACAGTTGCCGCAGATTTGTCGGCTGCACATCCCAAAGATGCTCCATACAAGGCAGGATGGATCCATGCTTTCATGTTTATGCCAAATTCTGACCCTACCATCCGAATGTCGCAGCAGAAATCGAGACTCATCAGACCAAGCAACGTTTTTCCAATCTTCTACTGTCCAATTTCGATGAGCTTGTACAAATTGTAGCCTCAGTTTCCTGTTCTTAGCTGAAAGGAGTGGTACCCGGTGTGGTCTTCTGCTGCTGTAGCCCATCTGCCTCAAAGTTCGACGCACTGTGCGTTCAGAGATGCTCTTAGGCCTACCTTGGTTGTAACGGGTGGCGATTTGAGTCACTGTTGCCTTTCTATCAGCTCGAACCAGTCTGCCCATTCTCCTCTGACCTCTGGCATCAACAAGGCATTTCCGCCCACAGAACTGCTGCTCACTGGATTTTTTTTCTTTTTCGGACCATTCTCTGTAAACCCTAGAGATGGTTGTGCGTGAAAATCCCAGTAGATCAGCAGTTTCTGAAATACTCAGACCAGCCTTTCTGGCACCAACAACCATGCCACGTTCAAAGGCACTCAAATCACCTTTCTTCCCCATACTGATGCTCGGTTTGAACTGCAGGAGATTGTCTTGACCATGTCTACATGCCTAAATGCACTGAGTTGCCGCCATGTGATTGGCTGATTAGAAAATAAGTGTTAACAAGAAGCTGGACAGGTGTACCTAATAAAGTGGCCAGTGAGTGTATATATATATATATATATATATATATATATATATATATATATATATATATATATATATATATATACTATATAATTGTCCAAGGGTCACCTCCGTCTTTCTGTCTGTCCTTCTGTCTTTCTGTCTGTCACGGATATTCATTGGTCGTGACCTCTGTCATGGAAATCCAAGTCTCTGATTGGTCGCGGCAAAACGGTCCAAACCCGCTCCATACTCCCCTCCAGTCAGCGCTCACACAGGGTTAATGGCAGCAGTAACAGACCGCGTTATGCCACAGGTAACGCACTCCATTACTGCTGCTATTAACCCTGTGTGACCAACTTTTTACTATTGATGCTGCCTATGCGGCATCAATAGTTAAAAGATCTAATGTTAAAAATAATAATAAAAAAGAAAAAATAGTTATATACTCACCGTCCGTCGGCCCCTCGGATCCTGAACCGGCCTTTCCCACTCCTCACGACGCCCCAGTGACCACTCCATGCATTGCGGTCTCGCGAGATGATGACGTAGCAGTTTCGCAAGACCGCTACGTCATCATCTCGCGAGACCGCAATGCACTCTTCGGACCGGAGCGCGCAAGGAGCATCGGTAACCGCTTTGCCTGGATCCGGGGCCAACGGAAGGTGAGTATATAACTATTTTTTTATTTTAATTCTTTTTTTTAAGAAGGATATGATGCCCACCTTGCTATATACTGCGTGGGCTGTGCAATATACTACATGGGCTGTGCAATATACTACATGGGCTGTGCAATATAATACATGGGCTGTGCAATATACTACGTGGGCTGTGCAATATACTACATGGGCTGTGCAATATACTACGTGGGCTGTGCAATATACTACGTGGCTGTGCAATATACTACGTGGCTGTGCTATATACTATGTGGGCTGTGCTATATACTATGTGGCTGTGCAATATACTACATGGCTGTGCTATTTACTACGTGGGCTGTTATATACTACGTGGCTGTGCTATATACTATGTGGCTGGCCGCGAACAATCAGCGACAGGTGCAGTCCGGCCACGAATTGGCGCGGGATTTGAACCACGCTTCGCTAATTGGTCACGGCCTGCCGAATCCTGTGTATTCAATGTATTATTCTAAAATCTTCATAAATAAACTACATACATATTCTAGAATACCCGATGCGTTAGAATCGGGCTACCATCTAGTATGTATATATATAAAAAAAAAACACTCCAACACATCACTAGTATTTTGTTGCACCACATCTGGCTTTTATAACAAGCGGAATGTGAAATGTGTGATGATGAGTAGTGATGAGCGAATAGTGAAATATTTGGATTTGGGAAAATCAGGACAAATACTTTCCTATATCTGTGTATTTCTACCAAGTAATGGATCCAATGCAAATCAGTAGGAAAGCCAAATATTTTTCTGCTGGACCCAATAAACAAGTCTGGGGGCATGAGAAAAAAGCTGAAGTGGATGGATAGATAGATAGATAGATAGATAGATAGATAGATAGATAGATAGATAGAGAGAGAGAGAGATACAGTAAAATCACAGCGTGACAGGTTAGAATAGAATAGACTATATATACACACATAGAATAGAAAGATATATAGATGTCAGTGGCACACACATACAGTGGGAAAAAAAGTATTTAGTCAGCCATCAATTGTGCAACTTCTCCCACTTAAAAGATGAGAGAGGCCTGTAATTGACATCATAGGTAGACCACAACTATGAGAGACAAAATGGAAAAACAAATCCAGAAAATCACCTTGTCAGATTTGGCAAGATTTATTTAGCAAATTATGGTGGAAAATAAGTATGAATTATTGAGAGGTATGAGTAACTACTATCTGTATTATGTCCCAAAACAGAACAGGGAAGCATAAGCCAAAATATAATAAAATACAAAATTCTTTATTCACAAATAATTATAAAATTCAAGTAAAACAAAATTAGAGACACAATTACAAAGAATACTGCCAGCAAAGCCATATACCAATTCCTAATATATACCCAGAAAACTTCACAAACTTCAATATATCCTATAGTGACATACATATATGATACGGATGTAACACTCCTAAAGACTACATGTCTCTATATAAATCTGATAATCAGTATACAGAATAAATGTCAAAAATCCAATAAAGTCTACTAATCCTATAAATAGGGGCTGCTAAATCTATACATAAGGTTATGCTTGTCATACAAAAGATTACCTAAAGTACCAAGTGCTTACACATTAATGTGTCCAAATACATTGCATAAGGGGCCTAGTGTGCAAGTGAATGTGTCAGAGCAGACTACAGCCACCAGATACATAACAGATTAGTATATACGTAATCCCAGGGACCAATGTCCCATGCATAGTAAAACACAGTATAGCATAAAGGCAAAGCAGCAGAAGTAGGAAAAAAATGTAAAGGCTAGGAAAGAGGGTATATGACCTGGTGGAGGCAGTGGAGATTTCCGACGCACATTTCTCGTATTTCTTCTTCCTTGGGGGGTTCCCCATATGTGGTTGTACACTACTGTTTGAGCACACGGCAGGAATCGGATAGGAAGAAGTGCTACTTGACTTTTAATACGCAGATTTTGTTTGCATAGAATGTGGTCTCGATTAGCTGAGCCCCTGAGATGCCAAAACAGCAGAAATCCCCCCCAGGTGACCCCATATTGCCTAAGGAATTGATCTAGGAGTGTTGTGAGTATTTTAAACCCATAGGTGCGCCACCGAACTTTATAACTTTGAGACATGGAAATATGACATTTCAGTGGTAAAAAAATAATTTTTTGTGTTTGCTGCAAAATTTTCTGGTACACAAGGGTTAATAGGTGAAACTAGACCCCACAGATTATTTTGCGCAATTTCTCCCAAACATGGTGGTGCCCCATATGTTGTCATAAATTACTGTTCTGAAAAGAAAGGAGCGCTGTTTGGCTTTTGAAGCACAGCTTTTGCTAGAATTGTTTGCAGGCGACATTTGTGGAGCCCTGAAGGTGCCCCAAAAGTAACCCCACTGTAGAAATTGCACATCTCAAATGAATTCATTTACAGCTACAGAGGCTATTTTGTAACATCCATGCCATGCTTTTTTTCTGGAGAATTGCAAATATGTGCTTCTTAAAGTGTAGCGTCCCCATATATTTTAGCGCCCCATACATTGTGCCCAGCTTGTGCTTCTCGTGGTTTGCACTTCATAAATTGTACACAATAATGCCAAACATGTGGCTGCGTACTGTGGTTTAGGCACAGTGAGTCTCAGAAGGATGGTGGGCATTTGGATTTGGGAGCACAGAATTCATTGGATTTTGTTTGAAGGGGCGGGAGTCATGTCACTTTTCCAGAATCTTTGTTCCATCAGTAATGTGGGGTCTCCTATAATTCCACATATGTAACAGACCTGAGTGGGGGATGGTTTTATGCAGGATAAATTAAGGTTTTTATTGGTAACATTTTGTGGTACATAAGATTTTTGGATCATTTTCAGTATAATGCTGGGATCATATTCTTGTGTTGTATGCTGAGCAATTACGTCTGGGCTTCCGTGTAAATTCCACAATAATGCAATTCAGACAAAACCCCTGATGGAACCACCCGCTATAATGAGGCAGATAGAGGCACTTTGAACTCCATTTGGCATCTGCTCCAGTGGTAATCATCTTTTTAGGTCTGTGGTCGCCCACACTGTTGCATTTATAAGACGCCTAAAATGGTACACCACCGGAACATAGACCAGTTCAAAGTGACTCCATATGCCTCATACATGAGTGGTTCCGTCAGGTGTTTTGTCTGAATTGTGATTTTGGGGAATTTACAAGGAAACCCGATGTAAGCACTCAGCGGAGCGCAAGATAGTTACATAGTTACATAGTTATTAAGGTTGAAGGAAGACTTTAAGTCCATCTAGTTCAACCCATAGCCTAACCTAACATGCCCTAACATGTTGATCCAGAGGAAGGCAAAAAAAACCCATGTGGCAAAGAGTAAGATCCACCTTGGGGAAAAAAATTCCTTCCCGACTCCACATACGGCAATCAGACTGATTCCCTGGATCAACGCCCTATCAAGGAATCTAATGTATATACCCTGTAACATTATACTTTTCCAGAAAGGTATCCAGTCCCCTCTTAAATTTAAGTAATGAATCACTCATTACAACATCATACGGCAGAGAGTTCCATAGTCTCACTGCTCTTACAGTAAAGAATCCGCATATGTTATTATGCTTAAACCTTCTTTCCTCCAGACGTAGAGGATGCCCCCTTGTCTCTGTCACCGGTATATGATTAAAAAGATCATCAGAAATGTCTTTGTACTGTCCCCTCATATATTTATACATTAACATAAGATCACCCCTTAGGCTTTGTTTTTCCAAACTAAATAGCCCCAAGTGTAATAATCTATCTTGGTATTGCAGACCCCCAGTCCTCTAATAACCTTGGTCACTCTTCTCTGCACCCGCTCTAGTTCAGCTATGTCTTTCTTATACACCGGAGACCAGAACTGTACACAGTATTCTAAGTGTGGTCGAACTAGTGACTTGTATAGAGGTAAAATTATGTTCTCCTCATGAGCATCTATGCCTCTTTTAATGCATCCCATTGTTTTATTTGCCTTTGTAGCAGCTGCCTGACACTGGCCACTGAATATGAGTTTGTCATCCACCCATACACCCAGGTCTTTTTAATTGGCGGTTTTGCCCAGTGTCATGAATCCTCACCGCTGCCACCAATTTGTCACGATTCCCACCGTGACCATCACCCCTACGTCACGGCTCGGGGAACTTTAGGCCAACAGACGGCTATCACATGTGCAGGGGGCTTATCTTGGGTAACCCTCCACTGCTACAATGTGATGAAAAACCCACACAAGGCTATTGACCTAGTTTACAGGAGGGGCTTATTTTAGGTATCCCACTGCTCTTTAATATACCACGAACTGCAGGGATTTATGTATATCCCGCTTATAGTTCCACTTGTAACTTGCAGCTCTCTGGCGCCCCCCTTACTCTCAGGTCAGAGTAGGTACTGCACCTAGGGTAATTTGTCACCAGAAAGGCTGCCTGCTATGTACTGGCTATTGGGCATGCTGCAGCGACGCGATATAAATACTCCCACACAGGCAGGAACAATAATTATCAACGCTGCAGTCGCTACAACAACACCCAAAGGCCCCACACATGGTATGCTGCCACCAGCTTCGATTAAACAGGTCCGAAGCTAACCCAAAACAGTAGCGTAATTCCCTTCAGAAGGCTTAAGGTACGTTTTAGAGCATGAAGAACGAAACTAGTACTTTAGAAATTTTACTTCGAAGATAAGGCAGTGTTTATATAAAAATATTAGAAGGATGTTACAAAAGAGACAAGTGAAATATACAAGGTAATTATAAAACAAAGGTATTAAATGAGAAGCGGTAACACTCACATGTTCTCAGGACATTGCAGGCAACCAGGCTAGTGGGGGGGGGAAGTTCCCATATGTCCCAATGCATCAGGAGGTCTGGATAGAAACAGCTCCTCCAGTAAAACTCTGCTGACTACCTGGGCTGGGTTAAGAGTAGAGACTTATATACTCTAGCCTCGGGGCATCACTAAGGGCTGGTTAATTATATGCACTGAGGTCAGAGATCTTTACGTTTTCAGACCCTGGAGACAAAGAAATTCCTGACTGAGAAGGGAGGGACCACAGGTGGCTTTGCAGGATTGGTCACCTGCAGTTTAAAGCCACACCCTGCTCACACACTAGCTTCAAATTACCCAGTGTCTGCCATGTGTTTTTGGGACCATGGTTAGAAGTGCAAAAAGCCGTCAGCTATGGTTTTTACATTATCGTGACATACATTTTCCTCACACCCAGAGTTTTAGAATTAAGCACATAGTTATACATCTTATTACTTCTACCCAAGTGCATGACCTTACATTTATCCCCATTAAAGCTCATTTGCCATTTATCAGCCCAAGCTTCTAGTTTACATAAATCATCCTGTAATATAAAATTGTCCTCCCCTGTATTGATTACCCTGCAGAGTTTAGTGTCATCTGCAAATAGTGAAATTCTACTCTGAATGCCCCCTACAAGGTCATTAATAAATATGTTAAAAAGAAGAGGGCTCAATACTGACCCCTGTGGTACCCCACTGCTAACCGTGACCCAGTCCGAGTGTGCTCCATTAATAACCACCCTTTGTTTCCTATCCCTGAGCCAGCTCTCAATCCACTTACACATATTTTCCCCTATCCCCATTATTCTCATTTTATGTATCAACCTTTTGTGTGGCACCGTATCAAAAGCTTTTGAAAAGTCCATATACACTACGTCCACTGGGTTCCCTTGGTCCAGTCCAGAACTTACCTCTCATAGAAGCTGATCAAATTAGTCTGACATGAACGGTCCCTAGTAAACCCGTGCTGATACTGGGTCATGAGGTTATTCCTCTTCAGATACTCCAGTACCGCATCCCTTAGAATGCCCTCCAGGATTTTACCCACAGTAGAGGTTAAACTTACTGGCCTATAATTACCGAGTTCAGTTTTTGTCCCCTTTCTGAATATTGGCACCACATTTGCTATACGCCAGTCCTGAGGTACAGACCCTGTTGTTATGGAGTCTTTAAAGATTAAAAATAATGGTCTATCATAAATGTGAGCCAAGTCTTTTTCCGATTTTTGGGAGGTAGAATGAAAAATTAGATGGCAGTACAAGAATAGTTCTTATGTTCTATTTTATGCAGCTCACTGTGCTGTATAAGTGATAGGGTGGATTTATTCTTCGGGTCGGTGGTATTACAGTGATACCAGATTAATATTGGGTTGTTTTTAGGTTTTGCTGCTATCACACAATAAAAATGCCACTTTATGAAAAGTAGTTTTTTTCATCGCCACTTTCTGAGAGCTGTAGCTGTGAGGGTTTATTTTTTGTGGGACGAGTTTCCGTTTTTTTATACTATTTTGGGGCGCATTGTATTTTTTAATTGCTTTTTTTTATTCAGCTTTTTCAATCACAGAATGAGCAGAAAACACCACTCAGTTATTGTTTATATTTTTTGCTCCAGTCACCGTTCGGTTAAAGTGATAATACTGAGTCGTCCTTCGGGTCAGTACGATTACAGCGATTACAGATTTATGTTGTTTTTTATGCTTTACTATTTTTACACACTAAAAACAACTCTTGCAACCGCTTTTGCAACCAATTAGTTGCCACCATCGCGATTGACAGCAGAATGTAAGGGGTTAATCGGCCCCAATCAGCTTCAAAACCGGCCAAGGCCAATAGAGCAGGGTGTCAGCAGTCATGTACAGCTGACACCCGTGGGATTTGTCGCCGCCGGGCGGTGCAATTCCCTTGTTCTTTGGTGCCGTTAAAAACCAGCACTGAGGAATAAGGATCCCTAATGACCGCCGATAAAAGGCTGAGTACTGTATTGCGTATTGTATCTCACAAATCAAAATCTAATTTCATGTCAGTCATACTGATATTTGGTGGTAAGGACAGGGTTTTACTTTTATGCCTTGTAACATTAATTGTTTTGAATTGTTGATGTTTTATAGAATGTCAAGACAAAATAAATTCCCAGCGATGCAGTTCATTTTAATTGTAGCCTATAGCTGGCGTATGCAGTCATGTGTTTTAATTTTGTTTTCATTCATAAATAATAGCATATTTTTATATACAAGAAACTTGATCTGAACATGCAATGCAATTTTAATGTAACTCATTATGCAACAGTAGTTTACAAATTGCTACCACAGCAATTTAAATGTTATTGCATTTTTAACCACCTTCCTACCGTTCTCAATTTTCGTTTTTGTACTTTTTTCCTCTCTTTCCTTTTATAGTTTTCCATAGATATAACTATTTGAGAACTTATTTTTGGAGGATGAGTGATGGTTTTAAATAAAATCAATAATTTTACCATACAGTGTACTGGAAAATGAAACAAATCCAACTTTTATGAAATGGTGGAAAAAAACCTACACCATTATTTTTGGGGATTGGATTTTAAGGCATTGATTGTGTGGTAAAAAAATACCTGCTAATTTTCTCCATATTCACAAAATTACACCAATAACAAACTTCTATGTTTTATTTTTTTATTTTGTATTTATTCGAGAAAATAGTTCTGAAATTTAAAAAATCTGCTATTTTTTCTGGGATTTATAGCTTTTTTGTTTTTCTCATCAATGAAGTCATCTGGAAGCTTTTTTTTACTGAGTTGAGAGCTATAGTTTTTGTACAAGGATTTATACATGTTTTTTTTTGTGTGTTTTTAGGTAAAATTATGTTTGTTTGTTTTTTTGCTTTTTTTGTACTGTTTTGTTTGGATTAATTCATTTTTACATTTCATTATGAGTTCTATTAATTAAAATGTACCTGGAACAATCCCCTTTAGGGATGGCATTATTGTGCAATTATGTAGCAATTTTAAATTGGACATTGTGATGGCATACTGTAGTTTTGTACATTGCAAGTATTACAGATGTGCATTTTAGAAGACTTTTTTATTAGGCTATTGGTGTTATTGTGCTTCGTCTATAAGGTTTTATTATATTCTGAGAAAAATATTTTTATCTATCAACTGTTGTGAGCTAGAGCAAGAAAAGGATTTTGCATTGGTTTTTCTCAGGCGACTTCCACAGCCAATGATCAAGCCCATCTTACAAATATACTAATATAATTACACACAGTCAATTTGATAACGTAACTAAGTAGCCAATTAATAGTCATAGCTTTGGGAATACAATTGAATACAATTGAGTAAACTGAGACTTTGATGTACTAATATCATGTAAATTAGTAAAAAGTAGAATTCTTGGATAGAGTATCAGAATGTTCTTTTCATCCCTAAGATTGTAGTGATTTTTCTTGTACAGTTCTTTAATCTCTAAAAATAAATGAAGTAAAAGTCATTGCTGTTTTTAACTCCTTCAGCTTGTTTTCCTCTTCCTGACCAGGTCAAATTTGACCAATTTTGACCAACGTCACTTTATGCGGTAATAACTCTGGAACACTTCAATGAATCCCACTGATTATTAGATTTACGATTTATTCATAACATTTTATTTTATTTGTGAAAATTTAGGAATTCGGAAAAAAAATCATAGTTTTCAAACCTTCAAATTTTTTTGTACTTTTACAATGACATGTAATTCCATCTAGTCTGCACTTAGTGGGTCCATCCTTTGAGTTGCAACAGAACATTGACTCAAACTCTAGGCTATATAAAGGCTATGTGATCAAAATGGAGAGAAATGGAGTGCTGTGCCAGATTACATAGTCTCCACAATCACCTGATCTCAGCCCAGTCGAGATGGTTGGGTTGAGTGGGACTGCAAATGAAGGCAAAGCAGCCGAAAATGTCCAGCTCCTTTGGGAACTCCTTCAAGAATGTTGGAAAGTTATTCCACGCCAGTACCAGATGAAGCTGCCTGACCGAATGCCAAAGGGGTGTAAAGCTGTCCTTAGAGTAAACAAGGGGTACTTTGATGAATATAAGGTTTAATACATTTTTTTTACCTCTTTGTTTCATTGCAGCCATTTGGTAAATTCAAAAAAGTTCATTTTTTTTACATTAATGTACACTCTGCACTCCATCTTGACTGAAAAAAAACAGAAATGTAGACATATTTGCAAATTTACTAAAAAAGAAAAAGCAAAATATCACACGATCATAGGCATTCAGACCCTTATATTTATATACAGTATATATACTCATATTTGAGTCACATGCTGTCAATTTCCTTGTGATGGTTCTACTTCATCGGAGGCCAGCTGTGTTTATTTAAACTGATAGGACTTGATTTGGAAAGGCACACACCTGTCTATATAAGACCTCACAGCTCACAGTGCATGTCAGACCAAATGAGAATCATGAGTTCAAAGGAACTGGCCAAGGAGCTCAGAGACAAAATTGTGGCAAGGCACTGATCTGGCAAAGGTTACAACAGAATTTCTGCAGTACTCAAGGTTCCTAAGAGCACAGTGGCCTCTGTAATCCTTAAATGGCAGAAGTTTGGGACCACCAGAAGTTTTCCTAGACCTGGCCGTCCAGCCTAACTGAACAAACGTGGGAGAAGAGCCTTGGAGAGTGAGGTAAAGAAGAACCCAAAGATAACAATGGCTGAGCTCCAGAGATGCAGTAGGGAGATGGGAGAAAGTTCCACAAAGCCAACTATCACTGCAGCCCTCCACCAGTCTTGCCTTTATGGCAGAGTGGCCCAACAGAAGCCTCTTCTCGGTGCAAGACATATGAAAGCCAGCAAAGTTTGCTAAAAACCACATGAAGGACTCACAGACTATGAGAAATAAGATTCTCTGATCTGATGAGACAAAGATAGACCTTTTTGGTGATAATGCTAAGCAATATGTGTGGATAAAACCAGGCACTGTTCATCACCTGCTCAATACAATCCAAACAGTGAAACATGGTGGTGGCAGCATCATGCTATGGGGGTGTTTTTCAGCTGCAGGGACAGGACCACTGGTTGTCATTGAAGAAAACATGAATGCGGCCAAGTACAGAAGTACAGAAGTACATAACCTGGAGGAAAACCTTTTCCAGAGTGCTCTGGACCTCAGACTTGGCCGAAGGTTCATCTTCCAACAAGACAATGACGCTAAGTACACAGTAAAATAACAAAGAAGTGGCTTCAGAACAACTCTGTGACCATTCTTGACTGGTCCAGCCAGAGCCCTGACCTAAACCCAATTGATCATCTCTGGAGAGACCTGAAAATGGCTTCCCACCAACGATCACCATCCAACCTGATGGAACTGCAAGGAAAAATGGCAGAGGATCCCCATATCCAGGTGTGAAAAACTTGTTGCGTCATTCCCAAGAAAACTCATGGCTGTACAGTGTACTAGCTCAAAAGGGGGCTTCTACTCAATATTGAGCTAAGGGTCTGAATACTTATGACTAATACTATGTGATATTTCAGTTTATCTTTTTTAATTAATTTGCAAACATTTCTACATTTCTGTTTTTTTTCAGTCAAGATGGGGTGCAGAGTGTACATTAATGAAAAAAAAATGAACTTTTTTGAATTTACCAAATTGCTGCAATGAAACAAAGAGTGAAAAATTTAAAGAGGTCTGAATACTTTCCGCACATTTCATTATAAACAAGAAAACCATTGCATGAACCGGTGTGTCCAAACTTTTTTCCAGTGCTGTATATTTATATAGTTGTGTAAGAAAAAAGGTATTTTTCCAAAAACAATGTTATTGATATAATTTACCCCTTAGACCTCAGTCCAGAGCCATACTTTGCACTGACGAAGTCCATTAGCCCGTAACACCGTGTCTGCAAATTGAGACTCTGATTTGGCTTTTATCCTAAGTTATATTGTAAGACTCATCAAAGGGTCATTGTAAATTGTAGGGTTACTGCTTCCAACAGGTGGTGCTATAAATTTGAAGTTCTCTTCCTCTCTGAAGAGGCAATTTGCATATTAAATTTCCCAGAGGAGCATTGCACCACAAATAACCATTCGTACCTTTGCATGCCAGAGCGTATGTCACTCTCCACAAGGAGAAACATTACCCCTTAGACTTCAACTGAAAAAAAATGCCTAAAATTTCTAAAATGCTAATCGCAACCTGTAAATAACAATGGTACCGTTTCTGGAAAAATACTTTTTTTTTTATAACGGCGACAACGTATATGCAGTGTTTTGCACAGATCTTTATTGTACCATTGAGCAGAATATTCTAGCTCTACAGACAATACAGTGGTGTAATATATTGTTAGATTATATTATTTTTGCTACAGGTTAGCAATTGCATATAATAAGTTGGAAAATGTGACAGTACGTTAAAGCTAAAGATGTCAATATAATGTAAAGCATGTGAAAAGTATAGTGATAATAAGCTCTCCAAAAGACAATTGGTAAAAAAAAAGGAATCTAAATAGTGCAGGCTCTCGGCAAGTGTAACCCTCTTGTCCTCTGTAGGTACAGTATCATGTAGGACAGTCCAGAAGGAATGCGCATATGATGCTGCCATACGGCAGGAATACGCCTTATCTGGACTAGCAGTCACATCCTTTCCATGTGATTCACAGTATTAAGGATTGAGTGATACATTGATTAAAAATAGGAAAAAGCTGAGTGAGTTGGGGCCCATCTTTAGCTGTAATTGCTTTGGAATGACAATCTGGCTGAATAGAAGAGATTTTGTGGCTCTGAATCAGCATAAGTACGGATAAGTAGATTTTAGAATTACTGATGGCAGGATTGTATTCATCTCAATGCTTAATAATATATTTTTTCAATGTCCTGTAATTTCAGTTGCGGGCAAAGCACACAGGATGAGATTAGAGACAATACCACAGTGTTCACGAGGATCCTTGATCGTCTGCTAGATGGCTATGATAACCGCTTAAGACCAGGACTAGGAGGTTGGTAATTATTATTAACTATGCAAATGTCTTTAACCACATCACATCCTGAATTCATGACACAGAATGCTAAATATACAGGTGCTTCTCACAAAATTAGAATATCATCAAAAAGTTAATTAATTTCAGTTCTTCAATACAAAAAAGTGGAACTCATATATTACATAGAGTCATTACAAACCAGGTGATCTATTTCAAGTGTTTATTTCTGTTAATGTTGATGATCATGGCTTACAGCAAATGAAAACCCAAAAGTCATTATCTCAGTAAATTAGAATAATTAACAAAAGACACCTGCAAATGATTCCTAAGCGTTTATAAAGGTCCCCTAGTCTGTTTCAGAAGGCTTCACAATCATGGGGAAGACTGCTGAATTGACAGATGTCCAGAAGGCAGTCATTAACACACTCCACAAGGAGGGTAAGCCACAAAAGGTTCCTGCTAAAGAATCTGGCTGTCCACACAGTGCTGTATCCAAACATATTAATGGAAAGTTGAGTGGAAGGAAAAGTGTGGTATAAAAAGGTGCACAAGCAACAGGGATAACCGCAGCTTTGAAAGGATTGTTAAGAAAAGGCAGTTCAAAAATTTGAGGGAGATTCACAAGGAGTGGACTGCTGCTGGAGTCATTGCTTCAAGAGCGACCACACACAAATGTATCCAGGACTTGGGCTACAAGTGTCACATTCCTTGTGTCAAGCCACTCATAATCAATAGACAACGCCAGAAGTGTCTTAACTGGACCAAGGAGAAAAAGAACTGGACTGATGCTCAGTGGTCCAAGGTGTTGTTTTCAGGTGAAAGAAAATTTTACATTTCATTTGGAAATCAAGGACCCAGAGTCTAGAGGAAGAGTGGAGAGGCCACAATCCAAGCTGCTGGAGGTCTAGTGTGAAGTTTCCACAATCAGTGATGGTTTGGGGAGCCATGTCATCTGCTGATGTAGGTCCACTGTGTTTTATCAAGACCAATGTCAGTGCAGCCGTCTACCAGGAAATTTTAGAGCACTTCATGCTTCCCTCTGCTGACAAGCTTTTTTGGTGATGGAAATTTCATTCTCCAGCAGGACTTGGCACCTGTCCACACTGCCAAAAGTACGTATAAAAACTACAGTATCACTGTGCTTGATTGGCCAGGAAACTCGTCTGACTTAACCCCATAGAGTTTGAGGTATTGTCAAGAGGAAGATCAGAGACACCAGACCCAACAATGTAGACGAGCTGAAGGCTGCTATCAAAGCAACCTGGACTTCCATAACACCTCAGCAGTTCCACAGGCTGATCTCCTCCATGCCACACCGTATTAATGCAGTAATTGATGCACAAGGAGCCCCGACCAAGTATTGAATACATTTACTGAACATACATTTCAGTAGGCCAACATTTCTGATTTTAAAATCATTTTTCAAGCTAGTGTTATAAAGTATTCTAATTTACTGAGATAATGAAGTTTGGGTTTTCATTGGCTGTAAGCCATAATCATCAACATTAACAGAAATAAACACTTTAAATAGATCACTCTGTTTGCAATGACTCTATATAATATATGAGTTTCACTTTTTGTATTGAAGAACTAAAATAAAGTAACTTTTTAATGATATTCTAATTTTGTGAGACACACCTGTATATGTATATATACAGTATGCTCATCTGCATGCAAAAATCCTATGTACAGTAACTTTATGCCAGTACAATAGCATAGGTGTTTGATCAAACATGGAAGATTTGCTGAAGACATTTCTAGGACTTTCCTATTCATCTGAATAGGGTTTGAAAAACCGTATCTACAGAAAAGTAGGTAAATGCTTTTTTGAGCTGAAATCACACACACATTTTCGATTCAGCTTAATAAAACAAAACAAAACCAAAAAGATATATGAAACATGTAAGATGTTCCCCGGGTTTAGATATAAGAAAATAGGAAAACATATTTACTACAAATAAAAACTGCCCTGGCGATGTAAAGAAGTAGATGGGTCGATATCATTAATTGTATTGCATTAGGGTTGAATAGGGAAGTACGTTTTTTTTTGTTTCACTGATGCATATGTATAGCTTTACAGCACGCACAATATGTACACTATGACATGCACACAGCTCTGCTACATACACAGAGATCTGCAACATACACACAGCTCTGCTGCGCACACAACTTTGCTACATCAGCATACACTGAGCTCAGATACAGCAACAACCAGCTACGTTAATATACACGCAGATCAGCTACACATCACCCATGCAGCCCACTAACATTATCACACACAGCTCAGCTACATAAACACATACACAGCACACATTTTGAAGTTATTTTCAGTCATATGACAGCTAGCCAGGACCTGCAGCATTCATTTAGTTTTGATGGTGCAAGTCCTGGTAGCTTTTAGTCCACCCTGCACCAAGCAGATTGATTATTTTTAAGCAGAAGGAGAAAAATCTGCATTCTTGCATCGTTCTCTCAGTGGCCAAGAAGGACACTGTATCATTGATTAGAAGAAGCTGCCTCCAGATTATAAGATGTATATATTTTTATCACAATTTTTTTGCTAAAAGTTGTGTCTTATAGTATAAAAATCAATATTGTGCAGTATATGTCCTTCATTTTTAGTTTAGATATCTTTGTTGCATCTAAAACTTTGTTATTAGGCCGTCTGAGAAGCATTTGGGAGTACTATTTCTCCTTGTGGAGACCACTAGCTAGTGCTTGAAGTCTTAGAGGTTAGACAGTTGTCATTAGAAAAACAAATATGCAAAAATTAGAGCTCCTTTGGAAAGAAGAAACTGTCTATTTAAAACAGATCTGTCACTAGAATAACCATGCCAATCACGTCACCATGATGCCAAGTTCATTAATCATCATTCATTCTCTCTGCCCTTTGAAAAATGTTTATTCCTAATTCCATGTAAATCATGTTCAGGGGTGGTTCAGCAGCTTTGTGTTTCTTCGGTATTCAGTTTCATCTCCACCATCCCGCCCTCAGCACTGTAATTGACAGTCAAGACTGTCCTTAGATTGGACAAATCTACTATGTTCTAGATAAAATGTATATACACTGTGTTCCAAATTATTATGCAAATTGGATTTAAGTGTCATAAAGATTTAATTGTTTTGTTTTTCAAATAAACTCGTGGATGTTATTGTGTCTCAGGGCTCAATGAATCACTGAAATCAATCTTAAACACATGTGATAATTAGTTTTCCAGGTGGTTCTAATTAAAGGAAAACTACTCAAAAATGATGTTCCACATTATTATGCAGGTCACAGGTTTCAAGCAATATGGGAAATAAAAAGTATCTCTCTGCTGCTGAAAAGCGTTAAATAGTGCAATGCCTTGGACAAGGTATGAAAAAATTAGATATTTCACGAAAACTTAAGAGTGATCATCATACTCTGATGAGTTTTGTGACTGAAACAGAGCACAGAGTTCATGCAAATAAAGGCATAATGAGGAAGTTTTCTGCCAGACAAATTCATTGGATTAAGAGAGCAGCTGCCAAAATACCATTATAAAGCAGCAAACAGTTATTTGAAGCTGCTGGTGTGTCTGGAGTCCCTCGAACCTCAAGGTGCAGGATCCTTCAAAGGCTTGCTGTGGTGCATAAACCTACTATTCGGCCACTCCTAAACAGTGTTCACAAGCAGAAAAGGTTGCAGTGGGCCCAGACATACATGAAGACTAATTTTCAAACAGTCTTGTTTACTGATGAGTGTCGATCAACCCTGGACGGTCCAGATGGATGTAGTAGTGGATGGTTGGTGGATGGCCACCATGTCCCAACAAGGCTGCGACGTCAGCAAGGAGGTGGAGGAGTCATGTTTTGGGCTGGAATCATGGGGAACCAGCTGGTAGAGCCCTTTAAGGTTCCTGAAGGTGTGAAAATGACCTCAGCAAAGTAAGTAGAGTTTCTGACTGACAACTTTCTTCCATGGTCTAAAAAGCAGAAACGTGCCTTCAGGAACAAAATCATCTTCATGCATGACAATGAATACCTCTGAGTAATTGGCTGCTATGGGCATAAAAGGAGATAAACTCATTGTGTGGCCACCATCTTCCCCTGACCTCAACCCTATAAAGAACCTTTGGAGTATCATCAAACAAAAGATCTATGAGGGTGGGAGGCAGTTCACATCAAAACAGCAGCTCTGGGAGGCTATTCTGACTTCATGCAAAGAAATACAAGCAGAAACTCTCCGTAAAGTCACAAGTTCAATGGATGCAAGAATTGTGAAGGTGATATCAATTAAGGGCTCCTATGTTAACATGTAACTTGGCCTGTTAGGATGTTTTGGAGTTAAATAGCTTTTTTGTTCAGTGAATGTGACCTCCTAATGCTGCAAATTCCACAAATGAGCATTTTCAGTTCTTTAAAACATATCAAATGTTTAGAAATACTACTGTGCCTAATAATTTGGAACAGTGCATTTTGAGTTTTTATTCATTTTGGAGCTTATACTGTTATCATTGGGAGGTTTCTTCAATAAAATTCGATGTATACTCTAATGGGTGATGACTTTTATTAGACTGACTGTCATTTGCACTGACCATTTAGGAAAATCCGAGAAAAATGTCATTTGCATAATAATTTGGAACATAGTGTATCTGCCGACTTGCCCTTGGTGACCATATTTGTTGAAGTAGATGCTATTACACCCTGGAAAGTGCTGTTGTGGGGCAGCTTTTTCACATTCTAGTGCTCTGGAGCCTGCAACTTCATCTGACCATGATTTCATGAGCAGTAGAGAATGCAATTGAAAGGACAGTTTGTCAAGGTGGCCAAAGTTAGAGTTTGCAGACTGAATACTTAGACTAAAAAAATCTGGTAGTGTAGAGTTTGACTCATAGAATGCTGAATGTTTATAAAAAATTAAAGAGCCATTTGTGGGATTGGTTTGTAAAGTAAGTACACCATCCACATGTAAAGTCTGTTAGAGTCCTTTAGCTCAAAAATGTTACCTCAACTAGCTAGCTACTTGAGCTAGCTACTCAGTTTAGCAGGTCGTAGAGAAAACGTGGCCCTCATCCCCATACAGAGATCTTGATTTCCAATGGGGCCCTCTAGAGTTGATAAAGAAGCGAACCTCACGCAAAGTTTGTCAAAGCTAAGCTTGGTTGGTAACAGGAAGGGCGGAAAAAGGGAAAGAAAAAGAAGACAAAAGTACCAGTAGCTCTGATAAAAGTTAAGTCAGATTGGCCAGGGTCAAAGTCAGAACCTCTTACTGATACAGACTTAATCGGGACAACAAGTCGGGCAAAGTTCAGGATATACTGTAACATAGCTTGGAAAAAACACCAGATAATCCAAACACAATGACTGACATACTGCAAGGAGTTTAAATGTACTATGTCAGCATAGAATGACCATTCAAACCAAGTAAAGGCGCTCGATACATTATGGAATTGCCAAACATTTATGAGTATCTTCCCACCTACTTGTTTTCCATCTTTCTCTGCCCTCGTTTTGCTGTAAAGTCAGTATTGTCAATCAAAGAAGAGGGGTATAGAATGAAAACAAGCAGGTAGGAAGGTGAACTTAATTGATTGGCAGCACCTGGCACAGGTCCATTCAAGGATGCAACACCTCATCAGTGGCAGGCGATTTATTGCATACAGGTATGCTGCTAGGAATTTCGGGGCCCCATACTGGCAACATTTTTGGGCCCCTTTGATACCAGTGGTGGTGTGCTGTCACACGATACCCTGAGGCCCATTGAGCAGGCTCTATACAGCATTAAGGGAAGTAATGCCCTTATGGTGGCCCTGATTGCATATACAGATTATATTCTTAGGTCTGGAGACCGACCTGCTTTAGTATCACGTATAACCTCAAAACAGTATACAGATGGGTGCCTTTTCCTTCTGGAGACTCTGGTATATTTTAAATCTCAAAAGCATTCCCAGTAAGAATAATTAATTATGCTTTTCTTTAGCTAACATCTTTAATCAATATTTAAAGCTCTTTAAAGGGAACCTGCCACCCCCAAAATCGAAGGTGAGCTAAGCCCAACAGCATCAGGGGCTTATCTACAGCATTCTGGAATGCTGTAGATAAGCCCCTGATGTATCCTAAAAGATGAGAAAAAGAGTTTAGATTATACTTACCCAGGGGCGGGTCCGATCCGGCGCCTCCTAACTTCATCAGATGACGGCCTCTTCTTGTCTTCACGCTCCGGCTCCAGCGCAGGCGTACTTTGTCTTCCCTGTTGAGGGCGCCGGGCCTCTCTGACCTTTCCCGGTGCCTGCGCACTGCAGTACTTTGCTCTGCCCTCAACAGGGCAGACAAAGTACGCCTTGCGCCAGAGCCGCAGCGTGAAGACAAGAAGAGGATATCATCGTAAGAAGATGGGAGGCCCCGGACCGACCCGCGAGGCTCATCATACCGGGACCGCCTCTGGGTGAGTATAATCTAACCTCTTTTTCTCATCTTTTAGGATACATCGGGGGCTTATCTACAGCATTCCAGAATGCTGTAGATAAGCCCCTGATGCTGGTGGGTTTAGCTTACCTTCGATTTTGGTGGTGACAGGTTCCCTTTAATAAGTTGACCACTAAATTACAGTGTAGATACCTATAAAACAATTTTCTTCCTTCTGGAGGGGAGCAAATTTGAATACAAGTTGCAAAGTCCTGTTCCTGTTGATTGACTGAGCTTGGTATTGCCGCTCAGTTTAATTTACTTAATGAGGTTGTTCACTACTTTTATATTAATGGCCTATCCTTAGACTAGGTCATCAATGTCTGATTGGCTTGGGTCCAACACCTGGCACCCCTGCAGAACAGCTGTTATAGGTGCCGGTCACAGCCGCCTGCAGCAGAGGCTCACTTGCGGAGCTGCTCCATCTATTTGTAGTGATTTGAATAAGAAGCGGGTGTGTTTTACCCTGCAGTGACTACTACAAGTGGAAGCAGCTCAGCAAGTGAGTACTTTCTGCCAGCGACTGCCATCGCCGACAGTGATAACAGATGATCGGCCGGGGTGCGGGTGTCAGACATTGATGACCTATCCTTAAGATAGGTTATCAATGAAAAGTAGTCGACAACCTCTTTAAAAGGCAATACCAGAATGTGCCCTTTGCTATGTAACATTGTGTGTGGAAAAATATAAACAGTTTTTTTCTTATTTCATTCCCACAAATTAAGTTTAGGTATAAAGAATGAGTAAAACTGTCTAAATTGTGAAATATAATCTTCTGAGTTGTGTTTTTAGAATGTTGCTTTTCCCTGCAGAAATGTTTATAACAGAAGGGAGTAGTATAACGTCTATGAAATCAGCTTGACATATTGTATGTTTATATGTTTCTTCTTTTAATGCCATCTGGTGTAAATAAATTCTTACTGTATGTATGCTACAATACTGTAGAAACTTTTACACTTAATGAAATATCAGCACAAAACATTGATAAACGTAATCCAGTTTTTCTCGACATAGCTCTTTTTTTAGTCATAAATTGATATGAGTCCTAGTGTAGTTTAATAATTTGATAGTGGCTTCTTAAACAGTATTTTTTAAGGAGAAACACCAATTTAATGCTATAGTGGCACTTACCTAAAAATTGCAAAGCATAAAATTACCCTTAAATGCATTGCCCATTACTAAAAGACTTAAAAAATGACAGTACTAATAAAAGTAAAATAAAAACATACCTACCAAAAAGTTGTCTTTTTCTTCTGGACAAATGTTGGTCACCTCACGTTTCCCCGGCAGATGACAAAGGAGGCTGGGGAAATCCAGGAGTAGATATAATGTAGTAGGCGAGTATGATTTTTTATGTTAGCATCACCATAGACCCATTTTTGAACATTTTTTTAGTAGTGGGAAACCACTTTAATGAGAATTTAGCATGGCAGTAATTTGGTCAATATTCTTCAGTATTTGTAAATTAAAAATTGGGAACTGTTCAAAAACGTAATTCTGTAAAATTCGTAAAAAAAATGCTTTCAGAAAAATTTGCAAATTTTCTAAGACACAGAAGACCAATACTTAGGAAAGTCCACCAATATTTGATTAGTGAGGTCCAACCTCTTCTACAAAGGAGGTAAATGGAGCTGAACAGTGGAAAATGTCACAGTTGCATGCAGGGATGTGTCACTATCGGGGCAATGAGGTTCAATACTGATCCTCGAAGTCTTGAAAGTAGCTTTAGTTAGATAGCCTTTTTTTGCTGTTACATTGTCTGTATAAAGAAATATAATCGATTCCAACAAAAAATCAGTGTATTATGGTGATTTTGAACAACCGTAACTAAGATCCTACGTGCAATGACTCGATGAACAATTCTCTTGTCTCCGCTCTCGGCACATCACAGTGATCTCTGCTTAGAGCAGTGATGTACATCAGGGGATCACAATTGTAGAGATGCTCAGGTCTGTCCAGTACATTGATTAGCATATTGATGACTATGCAATTAGTGTTGACAGATGCTCTATTAGTTCAATGTTCTCCTTCTCTTGTTGCTATCTAATTCATAAACACATGCCACAATTGAAATACAGGAAAAGGATCATGACATCATAGTTTTTTTTATAGGTTATTGATGTTGCATGTAACAACATGTTATTATTTTATTATATGACAACACATCTAAGGACTAAAAATTGTGATCAGTCAACTCTGGAAGCTGTTGTGTTGTAAGCTGGAAAAAATTGACATGCTTAAGGATTTGTGTGTGTTTTGGCAAGGACCAAATTTTATTGGCTAGATGAAAGGGTTAAAATAAGGACCACTGGTGAGATGGTGGCAGTGTAAGGGGTTACAGAGACTGGTGTATGCCTCCACCCCTTCAAACACATCTCGGTTAACTGTTTTTTTATATTGCTGTATTTAAGATGTCGTATTTAGTGCTGCTATGTACATATGTTTACATATTGTCTTGTATATGTGTTATGCCTTTCAATCTGCTAAACGCATATATTTTTAATGTGTCATGTAATGTACATGTTTGCTGAGAGAAAGCACAGTACCTTAATTGGGACACTAGATGGGGCACAGTAGAATGAAATGATAGAAGCTTAGTATAGTAAATAGTTAATGTAGGAGGGGTCAGCTGCAGCTTTTATTTGAAAGTTGAAGCGAACTATGTCTCTATTTATGCTGAACCATCTATAGGGAGCCTGCAGCAGAGCAGAGGGGCCCTGAAGGCGTAGAAAGTGGAGCCACAGGCATGCAGAGTAATGGACATTATTTTCATGTGATGGGAGGCTAGGGCACAAATTCCACGGAGTCCTCAGCCATGACTATGGCCCTGGCCCTCCCTCAAACATGGCATAGTTGGCAGGAGGCCGATGCCTTGCAATGCGGAGAAACCGCAAAGAAAGAAAATGCTGATTACTTAAATGTGACCTGAAAAAGTAAGGAAAAGATGCCGAGGATATTGCTGAAAAAACAAATGTGACTAATGTACTGAGTGTGATTTACTCTGTGATGACCAAGATGGCGACTCTAAAGATGATGGAAAATGGTGCCAAAATGGAGACCAACAACTTTGATCCCACTCTTCGTGGGCTTTCCGATGCAGAGATGGCGCGAAAAACTGTCTGGCAACACCCTCCGGTCTGCCCATGGCGGGCGCACCAGAGAAGGAAAAGGCCTCACCCTCTACCACCGTATGCTGAGGCATGGGTAGGGCGGCTAGAAGAAACCCCACCTTGGAATGGGTGGGGCTCAGAAGGAAGCCTCGTGTGAAGTTGCGCACATCATAATGTACCAGAGGAGGTCAGCGATCTGGAAGAATGTGAGACGGAGGAAGAAAAGGCCCAACCTGGAAGACTGAAAAGAGTCGCTGACAAATTTTAGACCGACCGATTCCCAGTGCCTGCCAAGGAACGGAGCTGGCAGCTACCGGAACCAGGACACCATCTTCAGGAGCAGGGGACTTCTTTATGCGGAGCCAGAACTTCAATGCCATCCGGAGCTGGAGCAACCTCTTCAGGAGCCGCAACATCAGAAGATGGAACCTCTTCGCCGTGAGCTGGAACTTTGTCATCGGGAACTGGAGGCCGGCGAACAAGAAGCAGCTACTGCCCCGGAGAAGCCCGGGGCCAGAAATTGAGGCCAAGTTGAAATGCGCAGCCGCTGTGGCAGAAGGATCTGACTGTCGCAGAGCAATCGCGGCTGGGATGCTATAGCGGCAGGAGCAGGATGATGGGCAGATGGTGGTGAGTGAACCTTGGTCCCAAGTCCTGGAATGCCGGTCAGTGTTCAGCAACGCCCCTCCCCCCCAGCCAGTCACAATATCACCTGGAGTTATATGTGGGCCAGGAAAAGGCGCAATCAGCCCCTGTTCCCTGGTCAATGAATGACCAAGTTATGCCCCTCTCCTGTCATTGCAGCGGCAGGAGGACACAACACCTGCAGCTGCAGGGTCATCTACTAGAGTATGGGCACAGAGCCTGATGTGGTTTGGCGCAGCATGGGATACATGCCGCTGATAAGTGGATGCCATTTAAAAAGATATTACTCCTTTGCAAAAGTTGTGCCTGTTGCATCGGATCAATGAAAAAGAAAAAATGGGACTGTTCCGCGTCCCTGAGGGCAAAGGAGCCCTGGAGCACCCCCAAAGTTGGGAGCAGTGTGGTCGATACGGGCCACAGTTGAGCATTATTTGTCCCCTATTGTACTGTTTATTTTTTCTGCTGGATGGCAGGACTATGCCCTTGGACTAGGAACAGACCAGGTGTGGCTGCAGCAACAGACTGTGCTACAGGAAGAGGCAGTGCACATATCATAGAAGGGCAGTGCTATGTACAAAGGAAGGGGGAAAAACCGCTTGGACTGATGACCTGATGGACAGGTCATGTTAGGAAGAAACTGTGTAAAAAGTTATTGACGGACAGCATATGTGCTTGAGTCCTGTAAGCAAGCGGGACCAGGGCTCAATGGACTGAAGGTACACCTGGAGGACAGTGAACCAGGCATGTATTACAAGAGAATGGGCTCTTATGCAGTGGTAAAAGATGCTTCCCAGTGGCGGGAGGTGGTATCCGGTGTACCCGCTGAGACAAAAGACTTTGCTCATGATGATTTAATGATCTTTTCCACCTTGTTTGTCTCCCTGCGTGGAGTATTACTTGGTACAAATTAAAGTTTTAGTATGGCATGGTCGGGGACGACAATCCTTAAAGGAAGGGGAAATGCAAGGGGTGACAAAGACTGGTGTATGCCCCACCCCTTTAAACATGTCTCGGTTAACTGCTAATATATTGCTGTATTTAAGATGCAGTATTTAGTGCTGCTATGTACATATGTTTATATATTGTCTTACTTGTATATGTGTTATGCCTTTCAATCTGCTAAACGTATACAGTATATTTCCAATGTGTCATGTAATGTACATGTTTGCTTAGGGAAAGTGCGGTACCTTAATTGGGACACTAGATGGGGCACAGTAGAATTAGATAATAGAAGCTTAGTATAGTAAATAGTTAATGTATGAGGTATCAGCTGCAGCTACGAGAGGAAGGATTTCCTCACAGGACTCAGTCACGCCAGGGTGCCCAAACTACCTGCACTGGCTTAAGTGCTGGAAATAATAGCAGTGACCATGCAACATTAATTCAGGGAGAAGCCCAGCCATCCACAGCATTGGGCCTTGGACAGTAGTATTCCAGAATACCAGCAGGAAAAGATGCTTAAGACAGAAGCAGTGACAGTACAGGGACACAGGTGGCTCCATAATGTGGCAATGTATTGCATGGGCTGATGCCCTCAGATCCAGGGCGAAATGGCTGAGGGAGGTCTCAGATGCAGTGAGTTTGGACCAAGAGAACGCTGTGTCACCGCAACAGACAGTACAGATGGGCTGGTCGCTCGCCATGTGGCAACTGACTTCGGAGGCTGATGCTCTCATGTCTGGGGCGAAACAGACAAGGGAAGGTCTAGCCATAGCAGAGCTGAACAGGGAGGATTCTGAGGAACCATGTGAGATGGTTCCACCTGGGTACGTGCTGTGTGACAGAGAGAGAAGTGCAGGGAAAGAGGAAGAAACGTGTAATGCTGTGAAGAATATGGATGTGCTGCGTAAAGAAGAAAGTAAAGTTGTTTGTTTGAAAGTTGAAGTGGACTGTGTCTCTATTTATGCTGAACCATCTATAGAGAGCCTGCAACAGAACAGAGGGGGCCCTGAAGGCGTAGAAAGTGGAGCCACAGATATGCAGAGTAATGGACATTATTTTCATGTGATGGGAGGCCAGGGCACAAATGCCCCAGAGTCCTCAGCCATAACTACGGCCCTCGCCCTCCCTCATAGTAGGGTCATGGGATTGCAAGACTTATGGATCTCTGTGGGGAATTAAGGGTTGCTCTTCTGCTACTTTGCCTTAGTAAAAATATATTACCTCATATTGTAACAGCAAAAGGAAGTTTGTAAGCCTAAACTGATAGTAGAAACTAAGCTTATAGTCTTGCTGATGATGCAGACCTTATAGAAAATGCATTCGTAGTGTTCTAATTGCTGCTTCTGTTTTGCAGCAGCTGAACTTTATTCAACATGCTAATTACAGTGCACAGTGCACCCTTGGCGTGCCTAAAAAGCTCTGTGTACTTTTCCACTCAGTTTTTTTGCCCAGTCCTGCCTTACACAGTGATTGTTAGCAGTAATTGCTTGTCTGAGCTTTCTTTTCATAAAATGCTTATTTCACGCAGGTCAGTCAGTCACCAGTATGGAATGCGAGGCATTCCAAAGCAGTGGCCAGAACAGGACACCGAGCCTCTTGGACACACCAAGGTTGCACCAACCACCCTCATAAGTGCAGTATGCAGGAAACCTAGGGCATCTGCCATGTATTGAATATTTAGTGTCATCGGTTTAAATGGCCATGCACATTGTCTGGGACACTGATGCAGTTTTCTTAAAGGCAAATTCCAGTGCCCACATCAACAAAGGCATAAATTGACAAACTAGGCATACATGGGGAGTGTTGTGCAGTATGTCCATTCAGAGCTCATGCTGAACTCCAATACGGACACTATGGATTTCTTCAACCCCACTAAAGTCATGTTCCCCAGCAGGCCTCATTATCCCAGTTCCCACTGATAGTCATTGTACAGAGGTAATAGTCATTATCATCTTTGCTATTGTGACTTTTGAGCATTCCTCCTGCGTCCACAGCATACTGTATATGTATGCAGTGTTTTCTACGTGGCCAGGGCATTTCTCCTTTTCCATTTCAGCAGTTCTTCATGCCAACCTTAGTTTTCATCAGATGAGTCTGCTATGCCATATTTCAGGAACATCGAAATGGAGAAACAAATGGGTTTTTCTCCGCTGCCATGTAGAAAAAATGAAGGCTGCCAATCTAATTTCAGGTGGCTTTAGTTTTCAACGCTTTTTAAAGTATATACCTTGTTCATCAGTACAAGACATGATCATAGCTTGTACTGACAAAGACGTTATATACTTTAAAACACGTTGTCCAACAAAATCACCAGAAATTGGGTTGGCATCCTTCATTTTTTCTCCACGGCAGCGCAGAAGAACCCATTTGATTCTCCGGTTCTATGAATTTATCTCCTTGTGGGTCTGCAGCAGACTTAAGCCTTATAAGTGGTTGTGTGCACCCAACCCTTCCAGATGAGCGCAATCCTGCATATCCTTGTAAATTGTTACCCAGAGCAGACCCTATTTCCGCTTTGTCTCCTCTCCAGTTTCTCGCTCTCTGAGCCTTCTGGAAAGAGGAGAAATAAATATCCTTACATTCTCGATGGTGCCTGTTCTTCTGCTTTTCTCAGGCTAGTAACTCCTTTAAAACATTTTATGCACTGAAAGTCCACCCGCATATCTATTTCCTGTCTAACAGCTAAGTGGTGGGATTAACTCTTTACTGTACTGCATATTGCATATAAAAACAATGCAACAGTTCAAGTATTCAAAGGGATAAGTAAAATATACTCCACATTATAAAACAATAATTTAATCCCCAGTTCTGGCACAGTACATAAGCATGTTTGATTAAACGTCAGTTTCTGCCAAGCAGAGGCAGTGACTGGAACACTAACGTTGTACTTTTTAGAGGTTCCTTATCCTCTATAAGGCTGTGTGCTTAGCGTATACCGACAGTTTAGGCTGACAGACTTCATTTAATGGTTGTTACGATAGAAAGATGTCAGAACACATAATGCATAACAGTCTGCTATGTATACAACCGAATAGCCTCAAACCTGTCAAAGTGCCCATACTGACTTCTGCCCACCTCCAAAATAGCCTAAAACTGAGCAAATAAGCATCACAATAGTGTGTCCTGTCACATTGCAAAAAATGTTCAGGAATGAGTGGTTTGAGGAATGTTCAAGATGTCAACTTTGCCTCTAAATTTTATAGATCTGTAATCAATCATCTGTTTGATGTGCTGGAAAAACAAATATTATTTATGAAGACAACGAGTCATAAATTACAGGTCTTACATCATCTGCTTATATCTTGGTCCCAAGAACCACAAATCCATCCTTTGATGGGTTAGAGCTGCTTTAGTGGCATGAAGGGGACCTTCACAAAAGTAGGCAGTTGGTTTCATGACTGATAGATAGATAGATAGATAGACAGATAGATAGACAGATAGATTGATAGATAGATAGATAGATAGATAGATAGATAGATGTTTAGATAGATGTTTAGATAGATAGATAGATAGATAGATAGATGTTTAGATAGATAGATAGATGTTTAGATAGATAGATAGATAGATAGATAGATGTGTAGATAGATAGATGTGTAGATAGATAGATAGATAGATAGATAGATGTGTAGATAGATAGATAGATAGATAGATAGATAGATAGATAGAGACCCTTGGGAGCGTAAAATTTGAGCTTCTTATAAAATAAAATAGTGAAATCTTTATTTTTAATATAAATGTCATATAAATTCAATGCTTCCAGTTAGGGGTGATGAAAAATGCCTATTTTAGATCTAATGAAGATTGTTAGTAGACTTTGAACATCCTCATTTCCTGCTTCAACAGAGCGTGTAACTGAAGTGAACACAGACATCTTCGTGACCAGCTTTGGACCAGTTTCTGATCACGATATGGTAAGATGCAAGAATTTTCCTATATTACATTCTATGCTCATGGAGTTTGACTTCAAGGTCTATGCACAAAGGGAATAGAAAAAGATTAATTATATTTGCATATGGTAATGAACAAGTAAAGACTAATGTTACCTAACAGGCATCTGAGTGCTTTTTTTGTTTCATGTGTCATGGCTGACCAATATTTGATCTCTACTATAAATTTGACAATACCATAAGTATTCTGAGCATGTTACCTGCAAGATTAAAATGACCTTCAAGTCAAAATATCATTATTTTACCATTTGAAATTGCTGCATTTAATGAATTATATTTAGATGATACTTTATAATGCCTTAATGTTAAGGCTAGGACTACATGGCAACCTGTCAAAAAAAGATCAAAAAGACAGCGCCTCACAAAATGGTGAAAGATCAATCTTACATTTTATTCTGCCCCTTGTGGCGATGTTTCGGTCAGGAGACCTTTTCCTGACCGAAATGTCGCCACAAGGGGCAGAATAAAATGTAAGATTGATCTTTCACCATTTAGTGAGGCACTGCCTTTTTGATCTTTTTTTTTACATGGAATACGCTCTGGGATGGACTCCCTGGTTTTGACATGCGCTTTTTGTCCTTAAAGGATATGGCTTTATTGTGGGGTGTGGTTTAACTGTTTTTGTTTGGACATATACATGGCAACATGTGTCACACAAGTGTTGATGAATGAACAGAACCGTAAAATGATATTTTGTGCAACTGAAAAGATCATAGTTTTTGGTGACAAATCATCCTGTATAAGCCGGACTCACACTGCCAAGAATGATGGTAGCCTATGTGCACTGTGCAGTCTGCTACTTTTGGCTCACCTGTTTAAACAGGCTATTAAGTGACTGTTGATTAAAGAAGATTAAGGGTTACCGATCGTTGGTTGAATCATGTTGCTGAATGGTATGTGTAAATGGATTCCTAGATGTTAGAACTAGGTTCAATCCATGTAGTAGACCTACTGCTTCATATTAACTGAAAAAAGGTCCAGCCAATGAATTGCAGTTAAGGATGTTCTTTGCCTTCGCTTTTGTTTTCTATTGCACGTAAACATAGTTATCTACATTTCCAGTTACTAGTGTATACCTCCCAATTCCTCAAAATTCAAATCAAAGCTCACACCTTGACAAGCAAACCCAGTAATCACACCAGGATCCCTATTGTTACTTTCCTAATTATCCAAACTGTGCCACTCTACAATAGCACCAACCCTCCTACTGAGTAGTCTAATCCAGGTATAAGATGCTTGCTTTGGCATGTACACCATGACTTTAACTCATCTCACTTTAGTAACTCATGGAGACTAATTTCAACTGGAACAGGAGTTTACTCCACATGAGACTATCAATGTATGTAGAATCTTTATGATTGCGGAATGTAGTATTTTAATAGTAGAATCCCAGCCGTTTTAGAAAGAATTGAGACCCTGAGATTGGAGGTTACATGACATTATTAAGGTTTAGAGCATGGCAGTTTTGGACCATGATGGAAGTAGCTGTCTGAAAACCGCCCATTTAATTTCAAGGTTTCTCCTTCTATTGGGTAGCCCAACTCCAAACATGGGTACATGTATTTGCTTCTCACTTAGGACATTTGCACCTTTGCAGTGCCACTTTGCCCAGTTGACTGAATTATTGTATCGGTATTTAAATAACTAACAATATGGTTAATTAAACTGCCTCACTATACAACCTGGTCTCACCTAAGATAAAACCTGTGTGGCACAATGCTCGTTGTCACTTTATGTGACCTTTGACCGGGATTACTTGAGTGACTAATGCTAAATGTATACTACAGCCTTAAAGACACCTGACTGAGAATCATGAATATACATAACAGGTGCAGCACCTGTAAAATAATGAATAACATCATATAGTGTAACTTAGCATGCAATAACATGAAGGTGGTTGTCCAGTATTGGTCCTCATAAAAAAAAACAACTTTACAAAGGTTCATCCTCAGAATTTCAGCAGACTACACCAAACTGAAGGAATTAAAATAATTCTTCTTATAGGCAAAAATCATGGTGTTTAACCCCTCAACTGTCAATGCTGTGCACTTGAACACAGCGGTCATTAGTAGAGATGAACTGATCAATCTACGGAGGATAAACTTGGAGCTGAATTTCAGGGAATTTGCAGTTCCCCGCAGTTCCACAGTTTCACACATATGTTAGTTCTAACTCATCTCTTTAACTTATCATTAATTGCTACTTTATTTACTTCCTTTTTCAAACATACAACCATCACACCCATTCTGTAGAAGCTATCTCTTGACCAACCCTTTACATCAAGGTACTATCCCCATATCACTTTTTCCATTCACCTTAAAACTCTTTGAACAACACATTTACCTTAAACTCTCCTCCAACCACATTCCTCAAGCAACTACAGTCTGGTTTTTGTTCCATGACACTACTGAAACAGTCGTAACCAAAGTTACAAACGACCCGTTAACTGCCAAAGTCAGTACTTCTTGTAGACCTGTCTTCTGACTTTGACAAAGCTGACCACTGCCTCCAGTTACAAGTTCTGTTATCTCTTTGAATCACAGACTTTTCCCTTTTCTAGATATTTTCAGACCTCACTAACCAAACATTTACACCACACTAGTTCCCCATCCCACCCTTTCTTTTATGATGACCCTCAAAGCTCTGTTGTAGGACCTGCTGCCTGAGTAATCCACCTTTTCCTTTGATATTTTTTCTGCCTATAGAATCCCTTCAATGTCTTACAGCTACCCAGTAAATTCAGTTCAATGTACTGCTGTCCATAATCTTTCTAATCCATACATCTCCAAATTTATCACCCGATACCCACCTAGAGTACATGCAATTTGTGGCCTTTGCAAGAATTCCTTCTTTCCCGTGCCCAAGTACGGTATGTTCCTCACACAACTATCTTCAAGATTTCACGCAAGCACCCTCTATACTCTGAAACTCACTACCTCAGCACATCAGATTGTCTTTACGACTGAAGCTTTTAGATGCAACCTGAAAACCAGAACTCATCCCTCCAAGAAAATCTACAACCTGCAATATCCCAGTTGACACCTCATTACCACCTAAGCTGAAAATAACTATTTAAAGCAATTAATTCACTTCTCTTCTGTAATTGTTATTAAAGCATATTTATAAACTCATAACTATGCAAATAGCCTATTTAAGGAGAAAGAGGATAGGAACTCTGGTGCTATCAATTGGGGGTAGTAGTCCTAAAAGACAATATCAACCCTTTTAAACAGCTGGCCGCAACATTTAGTATAAGAAGCTAAACCTGAAACTCCATTTGCAGTCAAATGTTTCAGGGTATTTGCCCCTGATCAGTGCAGAGCAAGGGGACTGGTTTGGCTGGTGAGAGGCTCTAGTAGCTATTATAAGGCTGTAAAGTTTTTCCTTGTCAGAGTAAGGTGACTTTTAGGCCATGAACTGCTCCCCTGGAGATATAATTGTGAAACAACCTCTTCAGAGAGATTGAGCACAGGAATACATGTGCAACTCGTTAAAGGGCCTTGCCACATAACTTATCATAGGAAGCTAAACAAGAAACTGCATTTCCAGACACGTGTTTTGGCATGTTTACCCCTCATCATTGCAAAGCAGGAAGACTGGTTTGGCTGGCTGAGATGCTCTGATAGTGGGTCTAAATGCCAAGTTGACATAAGGAGACTTACACTCACCGGCCACTTTATTAGGTACACCATGCTAGTAACGGGTTGGACCCCCTTTTGCCTTCAGAACTGCCTCAATTCTTTGTGGCATAGATTCAACAAGGTGCTGGAAGCATTCCTCAGAGATTTTGGTCCATATTGACATGATGGCATCACACAGTTGCCGCAGATTTGTCGGCTGCACATCCCAAAGATGCTCCATACAAGGCAGGATGGATCCATGCTTTCATGTTGTTTACGCCAAATTCTGACCCTACCATCCGAATGTCGCAGCAGAAATCGAGACTCATCAGACCAAGCAACGTTTTTCCAATCTTCTACTGTCCAATTTCGATGAGCTTGTACAAATTGTAGCCTCAGTTTCCTGTTCTTAGCTGAAAGGAGTGGTACCCGGTGTGGTCTTCTGCTGCTGTAGCCCATCTGCCTCAAAGTTCGACGCACTGTGCGTTCAGAGATGCTCTTAGGCCTACCTTGGTTGTAACGGGTGGCGATTTGAGTCACTGTTGCCTTTCTATCAGCTCGAACCAGTCTGCCCATTCTCCTCTGACCTCTGGCATCAACAAGGCATTTCCGCCCACAGAACTGCCGCTCACTGGATTTTTTTTCTTTTTCGGACCATTCTCTGTAAACCCTAGAGATGGTTGTGCGTGAAAATCCCAGTAGATCAGCAGTTTCTGAAATACTCAGACCAGCCCTTCTGGCACCAACAACCATGCCACGTTCAAAGGCACTCAAATCACCTTTCTTCCCCATACTGATGCTCGGTTTGAACTGCAGGAGATTGTCTTGACCATGTCTACATGCCTAAATGCACTGAGTTGCCGCCATGTGATTGGCTGATTAGAAATTAAGTGTTAACAAGAAGTTGGACAGGTGTACCTAATAAAGTGGCCGGTGAGTGTATATGGGCTAATTAATGAATATCAGATCTCAAACTCATTGCATTTGTTCACATTATGCAAGAATATGATGTTTGATGGTTTTGTTTAACCCAAAAATGCAGAAAGGAGCAGGCAGCCTCCATACTTACAGACTGCAGCTGTACAATGAGGTCAGTGTCATGTGGCCACATGTGTTGTGAATTCTGCTCTTGGGCTCCCTCCGGTGGTTGTTAGTGGTAGTGCAGTTGTCTTGGGGTTGTAATCCAGGGCAGGTGTTTCTGCTGATGGCAGCTCTACTAGGTATTTAGGTGTGCAGGATCCATTACTCCTGGCCAATTGTCCATTGTTCTTGAAGGGATTGCATCTCTCTCTGGTTCCTCATGCTCTGCTGCCAATTCAGCTAAGATAAGTGTCTGGTTCTTTGTCTCTGTGCACACATGCAGTGTGCTTTGTAATTCAGTGCAATTCATTGTGTTTTTGTCCAGCTTAGACTTTGTTTGGATTTTTCAGTCATGCTGGATTCTCAGGAGTTGCAGATATACTTGCTATGTCTTTAGTTAGATGTAGTATATTTGTATTTTCTGCTGTGGATATTTTTAGGATTTTAATACTGACCGCTTAGAATTCTGTCCTATCCTTTTCTATTTAGCTAGAAGTGCCTCTTTTGCTAAATTCTGTTTTTCTGCCTGCGTGTGTCTTTCCTCTTATACTCACAGTCAATATTTGTGGGGGGCTGCCTATCCTTTGGGGCTCTGCTCTGAGGCAAGATAGAATTCCCATTTCCACCTATAGGGGTATTTAGTCCTCCGGCTGTGTCGAGGTGTCTAGGACGGGTTAGGCACACCCCACGGCTACTTCTAGTTGTGGTGTCAGTTTAGGGTTTGCGGTCAGTACAGATACCACTTACTCCTGAGAAAGTCTCTCATGCGGCTCCTAGGTCACCGGATCATAACAGTACAACTGGCCAACAATGAGTTAAATGCATCTCAGAAGAAGGGAAGGTGTTGAGCCATTTTTTTTTCTGTAGCCTGTTTTTTCTTTCCTTCCCTCTTTTCCTCTGGGTGACTGAGGAGACTTGTGCTAGCATGGATGTTCAGGGATTAGTTTCTCGTGTAGACCAGCTTGCTGCTAGGGTACAGGGTATTTCGGATTATATTGTTCAGACTCCGCTTTTAGAGCCTAGGATTCCTACTCCTGATTTGTTTTTTGGGGACAGGTCCAAATTTTTGAGTTTTAAAAACAACTGTAAACTGTTTTTTGCTCTGAAACCTCGTTCCTCTGGTGATCCCATTCAGCAGGTTAAAATTGTCATCTCCCTGTGGCGTGGCGACCCTCAGGATTGGGCATTTTCACTGGAATCTGGGAATCCGGCCTTGCTTAATGTAGATGCCTTTTTTCAGGCTCTAGGATTATTATATGATGAACCAAATTATGTGGATCAAGCGGAGAAGACCTTGTTGGCCCTGTCTCAGGGTCAAGAAGCGGCAGAATTGTACTGTCAGAAATTTAGAAAATGGTCTGTGCTGACTAAATGGAATGATGATGCTTTGGCTGCAATTTTCAGAAAGGGTCTTTCTGAATCTGTTAAAGATGCTATGGTGGGGTTTCCCATGCCTGTTGGTCTGACTGATTCTATGTCTCTGGCCATTCAGATTGATCGGCGCTTGCGGGAGCGCAGAACTGTGCGTACTGTGGCGTTGTCCTCAGAGCAGATGCCTGAGTCTATGCAGTGTGATAGGATTCTGTCTAGAACGGAACAACAAGGATTCAGACGTCAGAATAGGTTGTGTTTTTATTGTGGCGATGCTTCTCATGTCATTTCAGTCTGCCCTAAGCGTACAAAGAGAATCGCTAGTTCAGTTACCATCAGTGCTGTACAACCTAAATTTCTGTTATCTGTGACCTTGATCTGCTCATTGTCGTCATTTTCTGTCATGGCGTTTGTGGATTCAGGCGCCGCTTTGAATTTAATGGACTTTGAATTTGCCAGGCGTTGTGGTTTCCCCTTGCAGTCTTTGCAGAACCCTATTCCTTTAAGGGGCATTGATGCTACACTTTTGGCTAAAAATAAACCCCAGTTTTGGACACAGGTGACCATGTGCATGGCGCCAGCCCATCAGGAAGATTGTCGTTTTCTGGTGTTGTATAATTTGCATGATGCTATTGTGCTGGGTTTTCCATGGTTGCAGATACATAATCCTGTGTTGAATTGGAAGTCTATGTCTGTGACTAGTTGGGGTTGTCAGGGGGTTCATAGTGACGTTCCTTTGATGTCAATCTCCTCTTCCACCTCTTCTGAGGTTCCAGAGTTTTTGTCTGATTTTCAGGATGTATTCGATGAGCCCAAGTCCAGTTCCCTTCCACCGCATAGGGACTGTGATTGTGCTATTGACTTGATTCCAGGCTGTAAGTTTCCCAAGGGCCGACTTTTCAACCTGTCTGTGCCGGATCATACCGCCATGCGGAGTTATGTGTTGTGAATTCCGTTCTCAGACTCCCTCCTGTGGTCATGAATGGTACTTCAGCGAGTTCTGTCCGTGGACTCCCTCTGGTAGCTGTGAGTGGAACTGCTGGTTCTGAGGTTGCTTCATCAGCTGCCCTCGTTTGCGGCTGGGCTGGCTTCTCTATTTAACTCCACTCAGATCGTTACTCCATGCCAGCTGTCAATGTATTAGTACTGGTTCAGATCTCTCTCGGATCTTTCTGATGACCTGTCTACTCCAGCAAAAGCTAAGTCCCTGCTAGTTCTTTTGGTGTTCATTTTGTACTGAATATGTTTCTTAGTGCTTGCTAAGTTCTAGTCCAGCTTGCTAACATGATATTGCCTTGCTAGCTGGAAGCTCTGGGTTGCAGAGTGGCTTTTTGTAGTTTTTTGTGCTGACCGCATAGATCCCTTTCCTATCTTCAGTCTATCTAGTAAGTCTGGCCTCCTTTGCTGAAACCTGTTTCATCCCTGTGTTTGTGACTTTCCTCTTAACTCACAGTTAATATATGTGGGGGGCTGCCTTTACCTTTGGGGAAATTTCTCTGAGGCAAGGTAAGGCTTATTTTCCTATCTTTAGGGGTAGTTAGCTCTTAGGTTGTGAAGAGGCGTCTAGGGAGAGTTAGGTACGCTCCACGGCTATTTCTAGTGTGTGTGTTAGGATTAGGATTTGCGGTCAGCAGAGTTCCCACTTCCCAGAGCTTGTCCTGTCTGCTAGTTTAACCATCAGGTCATTCCAGGTGCACCTAACCACCATGTCCATAACAGTTATGTTAAGGAGTCTTTGGAGAAGGGGCATATTCGGCCATCTTCTTCACCGTTGGGAGCGGGATTTTTTTTGTTGCTAAGAAGGATGGCTCCTTGAGACCCTGTATTGATTATCGCCTCTTGAATAAGATCACGGTCAAGTTTCAATACCCTTTGCCTTTGCTTTCCGATTTGTTTGCCAGGATTAAGGGGGCTAGTTGGTTTACTAAGATTGACCTTCGGGGGGCATATAATCTTGTTCCTATTAAGCAGGGTGATGAATGGAAAACTGCGTTTAATACGCCCGAAGGCCATTTTGAATACCTTGTGATGCCATTCGGACTCTCTAATGCTCCATCTGTTTTTCAGTCCTTCATGCATGATATCTTCCGGAATTATCTTGATAAATTCATGATTGTATATTTGGATGATATCTTGATTTTTTCCGATGATTGGGAGTCTCATGTGAAACAGGTCAGGATGGTATTTCAGATCCTTCGTGATAATGCTTTGTTTGTGAAGGGGTCTAAGTGTCTGTTTGGAGTGCAGAAGGTTTCTTTTTTGGGCTTCATTTTTTCTCCCTCATCTATAGAGATGGATCCGGTTAAGGTTCAGGTCATTCATGATTGGATTCAGCCCACATCCGTGAAGAGCCTTCAGAAGTTTTTTGGCTTTGCTAATTTTTATCGCCGTTTCATTGCTAACTTCTCCAGTGTATTGATTATCGCCTCTTGAATAAGATCACGGTCAAGTTTCAATACCCTTTGCCTTTGCTTTCCGATTTGTTTGCCAGGATTAAGGGGGCTAGTTGGTTTACTAAGATTGACCTTCGGGGGGCATATAATCTTGTTCCTATTAAGCAGGGTGATGAATGGAAAACTGCGTTTAATACGCCCGAAGGCCATTTTGAATACCTTGTGATGCCATTCGGACTCTCTAATGCTCCATCTGTTTTTCAGTCCTTCATGCATGATATCTTCCGGAATTATCTTGATAAATTCATGATTGTATATTTGGATGATATCTTGATTTTTTCCGATGATTGGGAGTCTCATGTGAAACAGGTCAGGATGGTATTTCAGATCCTTCGTGATAATGCTTTGTTTGTGAAGGGGTCTAAGTGTCTGTTTGGAGTGCAGAAGGTTTCTTTTTTGGGCTTCATTTTTTCTCCCTCATCTATAGAGATGGATCCGGTTAAGGTTCAGGTCATTCATGATTGGATTCAGCCCACATCCGTGAAGAGCCTTCAGAAGTTTTTTGGCTTTGCTAATTTTTATCGCCGTTTCATTGCTAACTTCTCCAGTGTGGTTAAACCCCTGACCAATTTGACGAAGAAAGGTGCTGATGTAGCGAATTGGTCCTCTGTGGCTGTCTCTGCCTTTCAGGAGCTTAAACGCCGATTTACTTCTGCCCCGGTGTTGAGTCAGCCGGATGTTTCTCTTCCGTTTCATGTTGAGGTTGACGCTTCTGTGATTGGGGCAGGGGCCGTTTTGTCTCAGGAATTCTGTTGGTTCCTTGATGAAACCGTGTGCCTTCTTTTCTCGTAAGTTTTCGCCTGCTGAACGCAATTATGATGTCGGCAATCGGGAGTTGTTGGCTATGAAGTGGGCGTTTGAGGAATGGCGACATTGGCTTGAGGGAGCCAAGCACCGTATTGTGGTCTTGACCGATCATAAAAATCTGATTTACCTCGAGTCTACCAAACGGCTGAATCCTAGACAGGCTCGATGGTCCTTGTTTTTCTCCCGTTTTGATTTCGTGGTCTCGTATCTTCCGGGTTCTAAGAATATTAAGGCTGATGCCCTCTCTAGGAGTTTTTTGCCTGATTCCCCTGAGGTACTGGAACCGGTCGGCATTCTGAAGGAAGGGGTGGTCCTTTCGGCCATTTCCCCTGATTTGCGACGGGTTCTGCAGGAATTTCAGGCTGACAAACCTGACCGCTGTCCAGTGGGCAAACTGTTTGTTCCTGACAGATGGACTAGTAGAGTGATTTCTGTGGTTCATTGTTCTGTGTTGGCAGGCCATGCTGGTATTTTTGGTACCAGAGATTTGGTTGGTAGGTCCTTTTGGTGGCCTTCTTTGTCACGTGATGTGCGTTCTTTTGTGCAGTCCTGTGGGACTTGTGCATGGGCCAAGCCTTGTTGTTCCCGTGCTAGCGGGTTGCTTTTGCCTTTGCCGGTCCCTGAGAGGCCCTGGACGCATATTTCTATGGATTTTATTTCAGATCTTCCGGTTTCCCAGAGGATGTCGGTTATCTGGGTGGTTTGTGACCGGTTCTCTAAGATGGTCCATTTGGTGCCTTTGCCTAAATTGCCTTCCTCTTCTGATTTGGTTCCGTTGTTTTTCCAGCATGTGGTTCGTTTGCATGGTATTCCGGAGAATATTGTGTCCGACAGAGGTTCCCAGTTTGTTTCTAGGTTTTCGCGGGCCTTTTGTGCTAGGCTGGGCATTGATTTGTCTTTTACTTCCGCATTTCATCCTCAGACAAATGGCCAGACCGAGCGAACTAATCAGACTTTGGAAACTTATTTGAGATGCTTTGTGTCTGCTGATCAGGATGATTGGGTGGCTTTCTTGCCATTGGCCGAGTTTGCCCTTAATAAATGGGCTAGTTCGGCTACCTTGGTTTCGCCCTTCTTTTGTCATTTTGGTTTTCATCCTCGTTTTTCTTCGGGGCAGGTTGAGCCTTCTGATTGTCCTGGTGTGGATTCTGTGGTTGACAGGTTGCAGCAGATTTGGGCTCATGTGGTGGACAATTTGGTGTTGTCTCAGGAGGAGGCTCAGCGTTTTGCTAACCGTCGTCGGTGTGTTGGTTCCCGGCTTCGGGTTGGGGATTTGGTCTGGTTGTCTTCCCGTCATGTTCCTATGAAGGTTTCTTCCCCTAAGTTTAAGCCTCGGTTTATTGATCCTTATAGGATTTCTGAGATCATCAATCCGGTGTCTTTTCGTTTGGCCCTTCTGGGCCTCTTTTGCCATCCATAATGTTTTCCATAGATCTTTATTGCGGAAATATGTGGTGCCCGTTGTTCCCTCTGTTGATCATCCTGCTCCTGTGTTGGTTGATGGGGAGTTGGAGTATGTGATTGAGAAGATTTTGGATTCTCGCCTTTCGAGGCGGAGGCTTCAGTACCTTGTCAAATGGAAGGGTTATGGCCAGGAGGATAATTCTTGGGTTTTTGCCTCTGATGTCCATGCTGCTGATTTGGTCCGTGCCTTTCATCTGGCTCGTCCTGATCGGCCTGGGGGCGCTGGTGAGGGTTCGGTGACCCCTCTTCAAGGGGGGGGGTACTGTTGTGAATTCTGCTCTTGGGCTCCCTCAGGTGGTTGTTAGTGGTAGTGCAGTTGTCTTGGGGTTGTAATCCAGGGCAGGTGTTTCTGCTGATGGCAGCTCTATTAGGTATTTAGGTGTGGAGGATCCATTACTCCTGGCCAGTTGTCCATTGTTCCTGGAGGGATTGCATCTCTCTCTGGTTCCTCATGCTCTGCTGCCAATTCAGCTAAGTGTCTGGTTCTTTGTCTCTGTGCACACATGCAGTGTGCTTTGTAATTCAGTGCAATTCATTGTGTTTTTGTCCAGCTTAGACTTTGTTTGGATTTTTCAGTCATGCTGGATTCTCAGGTGTTGCAGATATACTTGCTATGTCTTTAGTTAGATGTAGTATATTTGTATTTTCTGCTGTGGATATTTTTAGGATTTTAATACTGACCGCTTAGAATTCTGTCCTATCCTTTTCTATTTAGCTAGAAGTGCCTCTTTTGCTAAATTCTGTTTTTCTGCCTGCGTGTGTCTTTCCTCTTATACTCACAGTCAATATTTGTGGGGGGCTGCCTATCCTTTGGGGCTCTGCTCTGAGGCAAGATAGAATTCCCATTTCCACCTATAGGGGTATTTAGTCCTCCGGCTGTGTCGAGGTGTCTAGGACGGGTTAGGCACACCCCACGGCTACTTCTAGTTGCGGTGTCAGTTTAGGGTTTGCGGTCAGTACAGATACCACTTACTCCTGAGAAAGTCTCTCATGCGGCTCCTAGGTCACCGGATCATAACACACATGTGTTTGTTGGTCATCGATCTTAATATTGATATTACATTTCCCACCTTGCTATTTTTCTTCTCTGCTTATATTTCAAATACATGATCTTTTCATTTATTGAGTGGTACATTACAGACAGATGGAGCTGCATTGTAAATAGCAATAATAAAGCAATGTGAACAATGAGGCATTTTACCTGTAATCTCTATTCTCTATTTGTCCATTTACAGGAATATACAATTGATGTATTTTTTCGACAAGGTTGGAAGGATGAAAGACTAAAATTCAAGGGACCGATGACTGTTCTTCGCCTAAATAATTTAATGGCTAGTAAAATATGGACTCCAGATACATTTTTTCACAATGGGAAGAAGTCTGTGGCTCACAACATGACAATGCCAAACAAACTGTTAAGAATAATAGAGGATGGAACACTGCTATATACAATGAGGTAATTTTTTTTCTTTTTATTAAGCTATATACTTTATTTATTTTTGACAATTTACTGTCATGGTTTGTTATTGCTTTTTTACTAGAATTAAATTTGATGAATTAAAAAAATATGGAATGAATAGGAATAAAAAACGAGAACTTGTCTAAAGGGCTTGTCAGCTTGCAGGATTTTCTGCCTGCTCTGTAAAGAAACACAAAAAAAAAATAAATAAAACATAGAATTTCCCCACTATATTCTCACTGTTGACCCAACATTAACCTCTTTACAACCTTGGCCGTATAGGAACATCTAAGGTCGTCTACCACCTTTAAGCTGGAGTGCCGGAACCCTCATCTTTCCTGGCACATGACAGCTGATTTGATCAGTTGTCATGTGCCGCTAACAGCCACGGGTGGAATCGCGATCCACCTGCGACTGTTAACATGTTAAATGCCGCTGTCAATCACTGACAATGGCATTTAACTTGAGTGCGACGGAAGCGCGTCATAAAACCTGCCCATTGGCTCCTGTCACATGATCGTGGAGTCCCGATTGGTTTGTATGACAGCTGGCAGTCTGCAAAAGTTCATAGGAGATGATGATTTATGCTACATAAATGCTAGCACAAGCGATCGAATGATCACAGCTTCCGGTCTCCTAAGGGGACTATTGAAGCAAGAAAAAAGTTAAAAAAAATGTTTTACAAAATATTCAAAAAATTAATAAACAAAAGTTTAAATAACCTCCCCTTTTGCCGTTTTCAACATAACACAATACACATTTTGTATCTCTGCGTTCAGAAATATCCAATTTATCCAAATTTTAAGTAAATGAATCTGATCAGTAAACAGCGTAATGAGAGAAAAAAAATCAAAACTCCAGAATTTTTGGTCACTGCAACATTGCAATATAATTCAATTACAAGTGATCAAAACTTCATATTTACCCCAGAATAGTACCAGCTCGTCACGAAAAACATAAGCCATCACCAAACCTCAGATCTAAAAAATTGAATACACTATGGGTCTCAGAAAATGTTGCTTTTTTTAACAAACTTTGGATTTTTTTTTAACTACATAAATTAAAGAAGAACCTATACATTTTTGGTATCTGCATTTTTGTACTGACCTGGAGAATCATAATGGCAGGTCAGTTTTAGGCATTTCATGAAAATGGTAAAAAAAATAAAACTATTGTAAAGTTGCACTCTTTTGCAATTATACCGTACTTGGAACTTTCCCGTTTTAAAATACACTATGTGGTAAAACCAATGGAGTTGTTCAAAAGTGCATCTTATCTCGCAGAATACAAGTCCTCACATGGCCATATCGATGGAAAAATAAAAAAAGTTATAGTTCTGGGAAGAAGTGAAGCAAAAAACAAAAAACCCTAAAATGGAAAATCTCAAGGTCGTGAAGAAGTTATAGTGAATCTTTCAGTAGAAGCAACCCTCCAAAGTTGTCTCTATGGGCATGAAGGTCAAAGGAAGCTTAATAAAATGATACATTAATATTTGGGATCCGGTGTCTAATTGCAGAAAAATACACTTTTTTTTATTATGCAAATGAGATCTTCAGATCTATGGATCGGAAACTAATACCTCAGAATCTGCCTCCAAAGATTATTTTAAATAAAAGGGGCGCAACCAGTGCGAGACATGTAGCTCAAGAGAGTAGACATACTGTTATTATGTCTCACACTGGTAACTTCCCCTTCAGTTAAAAAAAGTTCAATAAGCAGACTCTTAGGAAGATCTATGTCCCTCCCATAGATCTTAACAGCGTGTATACATATTAAGACTGCTTGCACTTATCAAGGTATCATTTTACTCAGCTGCCCAAGACATATTTCTATATAGATGACGTAGCAGAGTTGATTCCACTGACAGATTCCCTTTAATACTATATGAAGTAAATGAGACGTACTGAAAAAAACAATGATATGTATGACAGAGGGCTGCAAAATGAGAGAGTTTCCTTTTCTATCTGTTTGCAGTAGGAAACAAATATTGTTAAGCCACTCCTTTGTTAAGGCTAGTTAATGAATTAAATAGCTCTTAGCCAAATGCTCCTTTGCTTCTTCTGAGTATATGTGTGGGCTGATTTGGAGGAATGGAGTAAATCTGAACTAGACTCCTCTGGAGGTGGCTTATATCCCTGAGAACAACAGATTGGAAAACTATCTGATTCCTTTCATTCCCACATCTGCTAGAGGTGAAAAAGGTCAACTGGAATTTATGCTTGTGATGTCTACAAAATTTCTACAAGAACACTACAAGACCAAGTAGGACATCCTGCGGACTGACAAACAATGTGGTCAAGATTAATAATTTATTTTTAGAATTTATTTCACAGCTTAAATCTAGTCTCATTAAACAGTCTTTTTCTCTTGTTCTCTTCCATTTTTGGCTGGAAGATGTCTCATAGTTTGGGTTTAGATGAGATGTTTAGCTTATCATTCCTTGACTGTAGTCAGTATTTTTTTTACAGTCATTCACAGAAATGGAGAAAGGCTGAGCTCCTTGAACACTTGAATACTTCTTCATATACTTCTCACATTTTTGGTTAAAATATAAAAAAAAAATGATCATTTTTAGTTTTTCTTTAATAAAGAATTCACGTAAAAAAATGCAGCTGAAAAATAATTTTGTGTGTAATGAACACAGATTATATTAGGTAAAAAGCTTATAAATGAATACAGTGACTCTCATGACTTAATATCTGGTTACAACATAGCTTTACTTATCTGGAAGAAAAAATATCTGTGCTAATAAATGTCAATCATTTTTGACAGTGCAATTTAAAGATGCTCTAGAAGCCTATTTCCACAAAATAAATTGACATTTTTGGTTAAAAAGCATTTAGACAAGTTACCGTATATACTCGAGTATAAGCCGAGATTTTCAGCCCAAATTTTTGGACTGAAAGTGCCCCTCTCGGCTTATACTCGAGTCACGGTCGGCGGGTGAGGGGGAGAGGGCGCTGAGGCATACTTACCTGCTTCCGGGGCTCCTGGCGCTCCCCCTGCCCGTCCCACGGTCTCCGGGTGCCGCAGCTCTTCCCCTGTTCAGCGGTCACGTGGGACCGCTCATTAGAGAAATGAATAGGCGGCTCCACCTCCCATAGGGGCGGAGCCGCCTATTCATTTCTCTAATCAGCGGTGCCGGTGACCGCTGACAGAGGAAGAGGCTGCGGCACCGAAGACCAGCTGTCCGGGGGAAGGAGCGGGACGCCGGGAGCAGGTAAGTATTACATATTCACCTGTCCGCGTTCCACACGCCGGGCGCCGCTCCATCTTCCCGGCATCTCTCCGCAGTGACTGTGAAGGTCAGAGGGCGCGATGACGCATATAGTGTGCGCGCCGCCCTCTGCCTGATCAGTCAGTGCGGAGAGACCCGGGACGGGACGCCGAAGAGCTGCAAGCAAGAGAGGTGAGTAGTAGTGTTGAGCATTCCGATACCGCAAGTATCGGGTATCGGCCGATACTTGCGGGTATCGGAATTCCGATACCGAGATCCGATACTTTTGTGGTATCGGGTATCAGTATCGAAACAACATTAATGTGTAAAAGAAAGAATTAAAATAAAAAATATTGCTATACTCACCTCTCCGACGCAGCCTGGACCTCACCGAGGGAACCGGCAGCGTTCTTTGCTTAAAATGCGCGCGTTTACTTCCTTCCGTGACGTCACGGCTTGTGATTGGTCGCTTGCCGCCCATGTGGCCGCGACGCGACCAATCACAGCAAGCCGTGACGTAATTTTCAGGTCCTGAATGCCTAATTCTAGGCATTCAGGATTTGAAAATTACGTTCCGGCTTGTGATTGGTCGCGTCGCGGTCACATGGGCGACGCGACCAATCACAAGCCGTGACGTCACGGGAGGCAGAAAACGCGCGCATTTTAAAATTATGTCACGGCTTGTGATTGGTTGCGTGCCGCCCATGTGACCGCGACGCGACCAATCACAGCAAGCCGTGACGTAATTTTCAGGTCCTGAATGCAGAATTAGGCATTCAGGACCTGAAATTACGTCACGGCTTGCTGTGATTGGTCGCGTCGCGGTCACATGGGCGGCACGCAACCAATCACAAGCTGTGACGTAATTTTAAAATGCGCGCGTTTCCTGCCTTCCGTGACGTCACGGCTTGTGATTGGTCGCGTCGCCCATGTGACCGCGACGCGACCAATCACAAGCCGGAACGTAATTTTAAAATCCTGAATGCCTAGAATTAGGCATTCAGGACCTGAAAATTACGTCACGGCTTGCTGTGATTGGTCGCGTCGCGGCCACATGGGCGGCACGCGACCAATCACAAGCCGTGACGTCACGGAAGGAAGTAAATGCGCGCATTTTAAAGAACGCTGCCGGTTCCCTCGGTGAGGTCCAGGCTGCATCGGAGAGGTGAGTATAGCAATATTTTTTATTTTAATTCTTTCTTTTACACATTAATATGGATCCCAGGGCCTGAAGGAGAGTTTCCTCTCCTTCAGACCCTGGGAACCATCAGGGATACCATCCGATACTTGAGTCCCATTGACTTGTATTGGTATCGGGTATCGGTATCGGATTAGATCCGATACTTTGCCGGTATCGGCCGATACTTTCCGATACCGATACTTTCAAGTATCGGACGGTATCGCTCAACACTAGTGAGTATGTGTTTTATTATTTTTATTGCAGCAGCAGCAGCAATGGCACAGCTTTCTATGGTACATCTATGGGGCAATTCTGAACGGTGCAGAGCACTATATGGCACAGCTATGGGGGCAATAATGAACGGTGCAGAGCACTATATGGTACAGCTATGGGGCAATAATAAACGGTGCAGAGCACTATATGGCACAGCTATGGGGAAATAATGAACGGCGCAGAGCACTATATGGCACAGCTATGGGGCAATTATGAACGGTGCAGAGCACTATATGGCACAGCTTTCTATGGTACAGCTATGGGGCAATAATGAATGGTGCAGAGCACTATATGGCACAGCTATGGGGCCATAATGAACGGTGCAGAGCACTGTATGGCACAGCTATGGGGGCAATTATGAACGGTGCAGAGCACTATATGGTACAGCTATGGGGCAATAATAAACGGTGCAGAGCACTCTATGGCACAGCTATGGGGAAATAATGAACGGCGCAGAGCACTATATGGCACAGCTATGGGGCAATTATGAACGGTGCAGAGCACTATATGGCACAGCTTTCTATGGTACAGCTATGGGGCAATGATGAATGGTGCAGAGCACTATATGGCACAGCTATGGGGACATAATGAACGGTATGGAGCATCTATTTTTATGTTTGAAATTCACCGGTAGCTGCTGCATTTTCCACCCTAGGCTTATACTCGAGTCAATAAGTTTTCCCAGTTTTTTGTGGCAAAATTAGGGGGGTCGGCTTATACTCGGGTCAGCTTATACTCGAGTATATACGGTAACTCCTGTTTTAAGTAGAAAGTTAAGAAGCTGAGTTGCAGTTTACAGGGTTCTTGCATTGGTAGAATGAGTTTGATGCTAGGGATGAGTGAACAGTAAAATGCTTGGATGCTCATTACTAGGGATGAGAGAGCATTAAAATTCTCAGGTGCTCATTGCTCATTACTAGAACCAAGAAATTCCTAATACTCGGAAGCTCATTTCGAGTAACGAGTATAAGTCAATGGGAAATCTGAGCCTTTTTCTGGCAGACGTTACAGGCAGCGCTCCAGCGGCAGCAGCAGAGAGCAGACGCAGCCTAAGCACACTGTTTAAGGGGGCAAAGTGCTGGAGCGCTGCCTATAACGTCCACTTTACACGATCACTCAAGCATTTATCAGCATAAGGCGACATATTGAATAAGACCGGAGATCGGTCAAAACGTCGAATAGAGTTGCTCATATATGTTTTTCTCTGCTCTACGAATATTGTGTGTGACCACACAAATAAATTTCCTTTTTGCATCACCTTACGGATAGACTGTGCGGTGAATTCTCTTCATTTGGACTCAGGGTCTCAAGGGCCCATTCCACCAGCACCTTGCATTTGGACAGAGTGCAGGCCAATTTATTGTATCTAGAAAACAATATTGTCACACTTTTACTCCACTCTAAGGACTGACAATAAAACATTAAAAATCAATGAGAAATTGGAGTTGACAGGAAAAAAATTGTCAAGAAGCGTTCTTTCCTATATAATGACTTGCATATAAGGCAACATTTTAAAATATAAAAAAAATAATTAAAGTAAGCCCAAACTTTTATTTTTTTATACATATTTTTTTATAAAGAATTGGAAATTTCAGTGTAATTTATGAAGGAAGAAAGAAATGCCAAAAATTAGATGGAAGAGGCTCTCATATAAACCCTGTATTAGACATAAAGTAGGACCTCATACACATTATGTTCAAATTGTCATGTAGTGGTACTCCTAGATTCAAAAAGGTTATGCCCTATGTGCAAAGCCTGCCAAAAATTACAAGCAAGGTCATCCATATGTAATGCTGGTATCTGGATGCAATGCACAGAAGCATGAGCTGGAAACAGTTGGGATGTTTATAGTTCTATTTATATATAATGATTTAAAGTAACTCTAAACAATTAGTGTTAGTAACTAGGCAGATTAGCATTCAAACAAAGATAATAATAAACTTGGAAAAGCAAAGGAAGCATTTCTCTATCTAACATCAATGTTATGTTCACAACAGTGGTGCGCCCATCTGCCACATAGGTTTTCTCTCTGCAATTCTGGTCCTAGTAGGGTTTTCCCACTGGGCCGCAAGTCTCTTTCTGACATACTGTAGTCTATCAAAGCCAGTTGAGTCTCCCACACACCAACTAGCCCCCTGCCATCCTGAGACCCTAATCCCAGCAGACCCCACTGGTGTAGAGGATAACTGAAAGTGACGGCCCTGGTCACACACACTGTCTTTTCACAGTCACAGACATGTCCTGCCTGTTGCAGTTTCCTCATGTTTATTGTTTATTCTTGGCTTGATAATCATTGGGAGTCTCTCAGGATTGGACGCCTTGTTGAGTAACATCTGGTCTCTTGAGCTTTACTGGTGTAGGACACTGATCCTGTGTAGATTATTTGCCTTGTCATGAGATGGCTGACACCTTGCTGTGGTAGGCTTTCCAGAGATGTTTGTTATGCTGGCATTAGCCACATCTTTGGAAAGTGTCTGCTCCGCTCACTTCTCTAGTGCCAAATCTGCCTGCGATTTGGCACACAGGGCTTTTATATCCAGAAATTCCTTCCTGTGAGTCACCTGATCAGGTCCAACACACAAAGTCGCGCCCCCTGCAAATCTTCCAGCATCATTCGGTTCAGCTTGATTTAGCCTTGCTGCAGATGGCAGTCTCTCCTAAATAATGGCACATCCTGCAAGGGCTCTTCAGGGATTTCACTGCTTATTGCACATACATCATGAAGTCGCCATCTGTAGTGCCTCATACAAAAGTAATCAAAGTGTAGTTGTGGTCTTCCTACACTCATAACAGCTTTGCACACAGTCCAAAGCCATAAAAAATTATAATGGTTATAATTATTATGGTCATCCATACACAGTGCAACATCTAGCCTATGAACCGCTACACAAATAAAGGCTTTGTAAAGTGCAAAGTCAAGAAAAAATAAGGAGGATTATCCAGTCATCCATAGACCCTTGAATGCAACAACTGGTGGACCTCATTCAAATATTAAAGTTTAAAAACACTTTATGTGCTACTGTCATCTGGTAGTGTGGAAAAGTTGGGGCTAATCCAGGCTTAGTTAGTTTTTATCAGAGTGACCCTGTCAGCATTTTCTGCTGACAACCAAAAGCACCTGTCTATTATCCCCTCCCCCCCAGCAGCACTAAAAACCTGCTCAGACAAAACGCTAGTGGCTGGGCGGTGCAACACCTCCAAGGCGTAGAGGGGCATGTCATGCCAGGTGTCCAGCTTTGAGACCCAATAGTTGAAGGTCGCAGAAGAATTAGGAAGTATGCTGGTTTTGTCAGCCAGATTTAGCTTGACCATCTTTAAAAACTTTTTTCCCCTTGTCAAAAATACCCAATCATTAGGACCTGGTTGCTGGGAGGGTGTCATGAAATTGGCCCAGTCCTTTGACAGTGTACACTTTCCTCTGCTTTACCTGGCATGTGACTTATTCACCTCTCCTCCTGCCCCCTGCTGCTAGCGTTGTCTGACAGGATTTTTTTCAACATATTTTCTACTAGTAGGCCTCTCCGCCTCACGAAGAAAAGATACAAGGTTCTCATTGTAGCAATAGCAGGCTGAAGAACCAGTACTGCTTTTTGGCCAAAATGAATGTAATGTGAGGGTCACAGGAAAGGCAGTGGTACATAAAGTCTGCCATATGAGCCAATTTCCTACAGTCAACACTTCCCTGTCTCCACCATGATGACTACTTTCCAACTTCTCCTCCTCCTCCATCTCTTCCTTCTCATTCTCCTCCTCAGCCCATCCATGTTAGAAAGAGGGGACAATGCTTGTGTGGGTACTAGCCTCTGCTGTGCTAGCAACCTGGTCCTGTACTTCCTCCTCCTCAGCCTCCACCTCCTCATTGTTACCATGCTGAGCAAATGAGATGAGGTTGGGCTGGGTAGTCTCTCTCTGTCTCATGTCTTCCTCCATCTCCACCTGGTTCACATGCAAAGCTTCAGCTTTAATTGTGATCAGTATCTAAGTAGGCACAAAAACGGGATTGTTGCACTGATTATGACATCATTGCCGCTCACCATCTTTGTGGATACCTCAAAGTCTTGTAGAACCACACAAATGTCAGACATCCATGCCCTCTCTTCAGTTATGTGTGTAGGCTGCCCAGAGTACAGACGGTTGTGTTGGAGCTGATATTCAGCAACTGGCCTCTGCTGTTCACAAACCCTTGCCAGCATGTTCAGTGTGGAATTCCAGCACATGGTGACGTAGCATACTAGTCTGTGAGCTGGCACTTGCATGCGCTGCTGTAGTACAGCCAGAGAGGTAGCAGCTGTAGACAACTTGTGGAAATGGGTGCTGACATGATGTACCTTGATCAAAAGCTCTGGCGAATCTGGGTCATTTTTCAGAAACTGCTGAACCACCAAACTGAGCATGTGGGCCAAGCATGGCACATGTGTGACCTTTCCAAGCTTTACCACCACTACCAGGTTATGGCTAGGATCATACACGACCATGCTTGGTTTGAGGTTCAGCGGTGAGAGCCACAAGTCTGTTATTCCTTTCCAATAATTGTATGTGGCACCAATCATGGACCCAGACGTTCAGCTCGCAGAGTCAGGTGCTTAGATGACATGTGCCTAATCATGCTGATGGTGGTTAGGCTCCTAGTGGTCAGGTCCTGCTGATCTTGGCATGGCACAGGTTGCAAATTACCATTTTTTTGCAGAACTCTCTTTAAAAAAGCCCCAGACTGGGCTACACCTAACTCTTTCACAGAGACATGGCTTGTCGGTGCTCTGCAGAACAGTTGCCTGCCTTCTCCCTCTGGTTATTCCCTTGCCTCTTCCTGTCTATTTTGGTGCTGCCGATCTCTCCCCCTCAGCACTTCTGGCCTTGCTCTGCATGCCAACTTCCCAGGTTCACTCGGTGACTTTGTCATCCACTATTTCGACTTCCTTCACTGTACCCTGGTCCTTCGGACTTGATGATTTAACAACTGCCTAACTTACCAGCAACTGTGTCTCATCATCACCTGATTCTTTATATAAAATTTGTTCTCTACTAGTGATGAGCGAGTGTGCTTGTTACTCGAGTTTTCCGAGCATGCTCGGGTGATATCCGAGTATTATTAAGTTTATTTTTAATAAAAATAAAAAAAAAATAGTTACCTGCAGCAGGCAAAACAGCTTAAAGTTTAATGCTGCATAATGTAACACAAAGCACATAAAACTCTATGGATTACAATATAGTCAATTTTTTCACCCCCCCCCAAAAAAAAAAAAAAAAGAATGTGGCATTTGTGCAGCAGCTATATATTTTGCAATGGACTGCAAAGCTCTAAGCCCTGATAGAGGGGCTGTATTCTGCCACTCTCCCTGCTCCTTCACCTGTTCCCAGACTAAATGCAGAATGTGTCTGATACAAACAGCAAAGCACAAGATTAGCCCTTAGAAAGACTGTTAATATGATGGTTCAGCATTAGCACCAGTATGAACCCTAGAGGATTGAGATTAGTTAAACTGTCCACACACAGGCCTTGATAACTGCTCTATCTCCAAGCAGAACCATCCCTGAGCTGCACAATTGCATCATTGAGCTGAGAGCGGAGGCTCCAGTGCTTTTATAACCTCTGATGAGGTAATGCGGCCAGCCAATCATAGTAATGCCACTACCAAGATGGCTATGACATTACTGTGACAGGTAGGCAACTGCCACATTCTTCTTGGATGTGTAACAGGTGTCAAACGTGCGGAGCGGGAATTCAAGCTAAAAATTTGAGCACCAGCCAATTATTGTTGAGTGCCGAGCACCCAGATATTCGAGTGACATCCGGGTAGCACTGAGCACTTTCGCTCATCCCTATTTGATGTTTGACCAGTTTTGCAGTTGTTTTCTTCCGGTAAACCCTTATAAGTCTCCAAAGAACCACTGAATTTCCCTGGACTCTAGTTGGAAAACACAGCCTTCGTCTATAAGCCATATATGACTTTCTTCACTAAAAAAAAATCCTACAGCAAGGACAAATGCCCAATAGAGAATAATGTTCAAGATGAAATATTAAGGCCACTTGAGAGCAGAAAATGTATTGAAATTTCCAACTGTTGTATTACCAGCTGTATGCCACGCAATACATACATCATCTTGAAATATTTTCCTTGGCCACAACCTGATGGATGATGCATTCTATTCTTCTAGGCAGCATTTTAATGGATATTTAAAAGACATACCATTTGATGATATGGTAAATGATTGTTTGCCAGCAATTAACCTAGTAGCTGGCATCAATTAATCAGGGTTTTCCATAAATCCCTCCTTGCCCAAAGGGCATGACTATGTAAAGTAGAGGAACATGACTGTTATAACTCATGGCTTTGCAAGAAAAAGCCAAACTCAAACTTCCTTTAATAAATCTCTAAAGAACAAATTCAGTAAGGAGCTAAATACTCAATGACTACAATGTTGACTGATGAATTAGAGTGCAAAGAAGTCAATATTGCAATTTTTTTAAATAACAGTTCACATTGTAACAGTGCCATTTTTGAAAATTTACACCCTCTAAATACACACCTGTCAAAAAGCCAATTTTTCAGTGAATATTACCATTCGTTATGAAATATCACATTATTTTTATAATAATTACAATAATAATACTAATAATAATATTTTCAATATGGTTTGTTTAGCTTCTATCCAAACGCATGCTTTACAAATGTTGAGACGTACATGTTATTATTATTTATTTATGAATATCCATCATAGAATTCTATAATTTGATAGGAAGTTGATAAAATGTAATTATTTTCACTAAAGAATGCTCTGCTATTTCTCACATTTCTGAAGATTGTGTCAGCCAGAGAGCGGGCTAATATGATTCCAGGCACAGCTTTATGGGCTTTTTCATAATGTCGTGTGACTATTACATCACATTACCAGTATCAGTATCAGTGGGGACTATCACAGCCAGTACAGATGATGAATGATGGAAAACAGTGATCATTTTAGAGTCTTTTCAGACCTATTGCAAGAAGGCCAGTGTGCACACTTAATCATTAGTGATGGGGATAGAAAGACCTAAAACAGAATGTTTGTACTACTACAATGCCAAAGAACGTGAGAATGATAGTCTTGTCCTGTGAGGAATAATGCACAGATTCAACATATAGAGAGGTGCTGGACCTGCAGAGTCTGTGTTACTGATTTTACTTATCATAAAATACTGCAGTATTTCACCTTAATAACATCATTTTTTTTATTGTTGATGCACTACAAGCAAGGAACGCAGTTTAAGCCATCTCACTCCTAATTTTTCAACTGAAAAAATTTACTGAAACAGAGGCCTCATTCAGACATCTGATTTTCTCACACCAGTCCTGTTTGTAGCTTTCACGGGTAGCAAATGTACCAGTGATAGTCTATAGGGCCATTCAAATACCTGTGGTATTTTGCAGCCCGAATGGAAAATAAGAGACATGTCTGATTTTGATGTCACAGATCAAAATCGTCAATGAAAGTCAATGGAGTGAAAACATTGCACAAGACTCGAATGCATTTCCAATTTTCGCAGATGTCAGAAAGGTAAAGATGGAGACATTTTTTTTCTCCACATGCAAGAAAATCTGATGACATTCTGTTAGGGCTGGCGAAATGCACTGAGTAAATATGGAGATAGTATAGGTGCGTTCGCAGCCCGGGGTCCACCGTGCTGGAGTGGAACCTGCTGCTAGTAAATGGTGGCACTATATGACTGTACTACGCCTGAATAGACATGGGTTCCATCACCCTGTCTGTATAGGAGCGAACTCTGTTGCTTTTTTTTTTTTTTTAAACCAACAATTTTTTATTGAAATTTCCAAAGAATAACATAAACAAACAGTCGACAAACAGAAAAAGAGAAGGGGTCAGATTAAACATGGGGAAGATAGAAGGGATAATGGGGGTGAGGGGAAGGGGAAGAATGGGCAGCAATACAACATGTCCGGTGTAAGATTCAAAGTGTACAGACAGCAATCCCAGCAAAGGAGAGAGGAGTGCTAGACAGAAAAATTTTCAGTGGAAATCAGAGCGAGACATCCACAGTGTTATAATTTGAGGAGATCCATGGGTCCCACCAATCCAGAGTCGTAGTTTTCTGTTTCAAATCATGCGCAAGCATGACTTCATAAGCACAGTGAAGATTTAAACGAGATATTGCCTCAGAAAGAGTGGGGAGGGCCGAAGACCTCCAGTGCGCAGCAATTGTCTGACGAGCAGCTATGAGGGTATTAGTTATGATGGGTCTCAGAGTTAGGGGGAAGGAGTCCAAGTCCAGGCCCAATAATGCTAGAGGGGCTGTTAAGTCCAGGGGTAGGCCTGTCAGGGAGGACAGAAGGGACTCCACCTCGACCTAAAACCGGCTCACACCAGGGCAGGTCCACCACATATTTATTTCCGATCCTAGCTCAGGGCATCCCTTCCAGCAGAGGGGGGAGGGTGAAGAACCAGGGCCTCCAAATCCAGCAATTCGCGCTGGAGTTAAATACCAGTTGAACATAAGCTTTTTCGATTGCTCCAGATGGTTAATACACCGGGTAAAGTATGCAACATGTCCCGAGGCTGTTTGCCACTGTTCTAGGGAAGCAGAGAAAGCAAGCCTGGATTCCCATCTGAGCATGTATGTGAGTTTAACAGTGCATCGTAGGGCAAGGAGGGATTTATATATGATAGATACCCCATGGCAGGTGTGCCCGGACTGCTTGAAAAGAGTTTGTAACGGGAGACTGATCTCTGCGATATCGTAGGTGGGAAGACTACTGTATGGAGAAAGTGCCGGAGATGAAATTAAGAAAATAGGGACAAGGGGGGGGAGAGAAAGTTTAGCTGCTAGGGTGTTACAGGGTAGGAGCAGACCCTGATCCAGGAGGTCACTAAGCGAGGATGTGACTCCATCCCCCCATGCCGCAAAGGAAATCTCCCCCATAAGAGTTTCAACAGCTCGCAAAGAAATATGAGGATAAAGGAAAGGGAAATGCGACTTGCTGAGCCTATGCCAAACCAAAAGAAGACCCTGCATAGTGCGAAAAGTGGTGGGCGGGGAAGAGTAGCGAAGAAGATTCATCTCCAGAAGAAGCCTAGTCAATCCACAAGGAGCATGACAAGTCTCGATTTTAAGCCAGAACGAGGGAGGGGACTCCACTCACCAAATTCTTGCTATGTCTAAGAGAATTGACGGATAATATGCTGTGATGTCAGGCACTCCGAGGCCACCCCCAGTGTATAGAATGGTCAGTGTGGACATGGCGATGCGATGTGGCTTATTGCTCCAAATGAATCGGCCCAGAACCGACTGGAAAAGATTTAAATATTTTTTGGGAAATGGGAGGGGTATGCAGCGCATAAGATATAAAATCTTGGGGAGGAGCATCATTTTGACAGTTTGGATCCGGGCAATCCATGATAGACGATAGGTAGAGTAGTCCGCACAGATCGACCGAATAGTCGAGAGCAAGGAGTCACAGTTAATTCTAAGTATATTTTTTAGAGAGGCAATGTGGATCCCTAAGTAGTGGAAGCCGTCTGGAACCCAAATGAAGGGGAATTGAGTGCAAAGCAATTGTTGAGAGGAGGAGGGCAGGTTGATTGGGAAAATCGAGGACTTAGTGAGGTTGAGCTTATAGAAAGAGACATTAGAAAAGTCAGAGAGGACAGAGACAATAGCTGGAATGGAGACAGAAGGGTTCGTGCAAGTAAGAAGGACGTCATCAGCATAGAGACTAATTCTATGGTCCACGGAGCCCACCGTGATGCCTGATATATCGGGGTGAGAGCGGATAACAGCCGCTAGCGGTTCCATAGCGAGGGCAAAAATGAGAGGGGAGAGGGGGCAGCCCTGATGTGTCCCGTTAGTTATTGGGAAAGTGGAGGAGGAAAAACCTCCCACTTTAACAAAGGCACAAGGGGAGGAGTATAAGGCCATAATGGCTGATTTGATATTGCCACAAAAGGCAAATTTATCCAGAACAGCTGCCAGATACCCCCAGTGCACGCGGTCAAAAGCTTTTTCCGCATCAAGGGACACGAGTACACCGGGGGTACCTCTCCCCTCTAATATCTCCAGGAGATCTATAACCCTCCTTGTGGCATCTCTCGCCTGACGGTCAGGGTTGAATCCTACCTGATCCAAAGCGATCAAGGACGGAAGAACAGCCTTGAGACGGTCCGCCACCAGCTTAGAGTAAATATTCGATCGCAATTAAGCAATGCTATCGGCCGATAGCTGCTCGGGTCTGTAGGGGGTTTTCCCGGTTTCGGAATTGTGGAAATGGAGGCTCTCAATCCCTCATGCTTGATACATCCCTCACGTTGCCAGAACTGAAAAAGAGATAGAAGATAAGGAGCAAGAAGAGGGGCAAAAGAGGAATAGTACTGGTAAGGAAATCCGTCTGGGCCAGGGGCAGAGCGCTTTTTTGAGGTGCGAATGACCCCAAGAATTTCAGGGAGGGTGAAAGGTTTATTTAAATATTCCAATTGATCTGTGGACAAGGAAGGGAGTTTAGCTCTTGAGAGGAAAGCAGAGATAGCTTCTGAAGAGGGTTGTGGCGTAGAGGAAGAAGTAGCTAGATTATAAAGATCATTGTAATAAGTGCGAAATTGTTTGGCAATTAGGATAGGGTTCCGAATTGTATCGCCCCGGGGGGGAGATGATATGTGAGATTCTGGAACGGACCTCCGTTTTTCTAATTCTACGAGCGAGGAGGGCACCAGCTCTGTCTCCCATACTATAATAGATTTGTTTTTTTTAAGCTGAAGTTCAACTCGAGAGAGAAGAAAAGCACGGAGTTGGTTCCGAGTTTTCAGCAGGTCAGAGAGAATCGTAGAGTCTGGGGAGGTTTTACAGGAACCTTCAAGCATTTTAATTCTGGTCAGTAGGGAATCCAGGGTCGCATTGTACTGTTTTTTGGTATGCGCTGCCAATTTAAGAAAATGACCCCTTATTACCGCTTTGTGCGCGAACCATAACATATCTGGAGCAATGTTATCAGCATTGTTAAAGTGAAAGAAGTCTTTCAAATGGGCAGTAAGGGTGTCATGATTAGTCGGTGATGTCAGGAGGTGTTCATTCATTTTCCAGGAAGTCCGGGGGGAGTGGGGAGTGGAATCAGAAAGTGTTAGAGTGATAGGGGCATGGTCCAACCAGGAGATGGAGTCAATAGTCGCAGTCATACAAAGAGGTAGGAGGGAATTGTTGACTAAAAAGTAATCTATACGGCTAAATGATTTAGGTCTCGGGGGAAAAAAAGGTGTAATCACGTTTATTGCTGTGGAGGTACCGCCAAATGTCGTGGAAATAAAAAGAGGAAGTGATAGGGGCAAGGTCAGATCTAAAGTTCAAGGGAGTCGAACAGTCGAGAGATTGTTTAAGGGGGCATTAAGGTCTCCCGCAGTCAGTTTGTTACGCACCATAGAGGGGGTGAGGTCTTCCAAAAGTGATTTAAGAAATGCAGGTTGTTTTGCGTTGGGGACGTAGATCGCTAAGGCCATGTTCACACTTTGCGGGTTTTAGCGTTTCTGCAGCTGCGGGTCCGCAGCAGTTTCCATTGCGTTTACATTTACATGTAAACCCTATGAAAACCGCAATCCGCTGTGCACATGCTGCGGGAAAAACCGCGCAGAAACGCAGCGGTTTACATTCCGCAGCATGTCACTTCTTTGTGCAGAATCGCTGCGATTCTGCACACATAGGAATGCATTGATCCGCTAACTTCCCGCATGGGGCTGTGCCCACGATGCGGGAAGTAAGCAGATTATGTGCAGATGGTACCCGGGGTGGAGGAGAGGAGACTCTCCTCCAGGCCCTGGGAACAATATTTGTGTAAAAAAAAGAAATAAAATAAAAAAAAAATAATGATATACTCACCTCTCAGCACTGCACGCGGCCGACCGGTCGCAGGGTTGCTGTGCGAGCAGGACCTGCGGTGACGTCGCGGTCACATGACCGTGATGTCGCGGTCACATTTTTTATCCTGAGCGTTGGAGAAGAAACGCTGAGGATAGAAGCGGGAGGTTACTCTATGATTATCAGCCTCCAGTAGATGAGTTTCCTGCAGGAAAACGATATCGGCACAAGCCTTTTTTAGTTGCCCATATAGGAGTGAGTGCTTCTGAGGCGAATTTAGGCCGTTCACGTTCAGAGCTAGTATGGAGATAGTCATGGTAACAGTCGAGAAAGATTATGAATCTTATACACCAGGAAAGAAAAATTTAAGGAGCTTGGGCTGCACAAAGGGGAAGGGGAGGGGGGGGGAAGGGGAGACATACAACCAGAACATTTAATTCCAACAGTCTATATAACTCTAAGGATGCAAGTGCGTCGCATAAAATAACAAAGAAAAAATTGAAAAATCAATAATAACAAAAAAAGAAACACGGATCAAACAGCAAGCAAACAACAACAACAAAAAAAAAAAGAAAAACCAAAATGTCCAGAGCGAAAAAAAATCGCTCAGTGGGGCAACACTCCCAGGTGCATTTGTTAGAGGGGGTAGGGGAGAGAAGGTTAAAAGAGAGGAATATGGAAAACAGAAGGGGGAAAGGGAAAAGAGTCAATAATACAACCTGGGAGGAGCAAAAAGGAGACCAGGAAGACGGTCCCCTGGGCACATTATCCATAAAAAAAGAAGACCAACTCAGCCAATAATGAATCAGGCGACTCTCCATTCTGGATCGATCCTCTTTCCTCGAAGTCCTTGCTTGTTGGGGTTATCCCGTCCGGGCCCCTGTGGTGTTGCTGAAGGGGACAGCGGAAGAAAGTTCCAATGTTTCAGAAGCTGTGCCGCTTGAGCTGGAGTAAGACAGACGTGGGAGATGTCATCTCTTCGAACGATAAGGCGAGTGGGATGCCCCCAACGATAGGTCACCTCCCTCTCTCGTAGCAGCGTCGTATAGGGCTTGAACGCATGGCGCAGGGCCAAGGTGCCCGGGAACAAGTCCGGGCATACCTCGAGCCCCGCAAAACGCTCAGAGAGAGAAGGGGCCGCTCTTAGTGCTCTCAGGAAAACTTCCTTAGCCTCAAAAAAATGTACCTTCACGAGTACGTCTCGCGGTAAGTCTGAGCCGACACTAGGGGGCTTCGGAACTCTGTGTATGTGATCTATTTTAAGATCTCTAGGCTCTAAGCCTGGAAGTACTTCCAGCATGAAATCTTGAAGAAATGCTCTCAGCTCTGCAGGAGGAATCGACTCCGGGATGCCTCTGAGGCAGACGTTGTTCAGTCTGTGCCTATCTTCCAAATCGCAGTTCTTTGTCGGTACCACCTCGAACGTCTGCTGGAGTTGTTCGTGTTCATCCAGGAGAGTGTTGTGGGACTGGATGAGTTCTGTCAATTTGGTCTCAAGGTGGTCTGTGCGATTGCCCAAATCCGCAACTTCTCCTCTAAGATCAGCCACTATTGTCTTCATATCATCCTGGATAGAGGCTCTGAGCTCCGATAAGAGTCCCTTCATAAGAGCGAGGGTGACTGGGGAGTCCAGAGAGAGGGCTGCAGAGACGGCTTCCTGTGTTTGCATATCTCGGTGAGAAGCACGGGCTGCGCGAGGAGAAGGAAGCGCCATATTGGAGAGCGGCGCGGCCTCTGGGCGGCCAGGGGGAAAGTAATCTGAAACCCGCTTAGGAAGCGAAGGCTGCAGGTTTTTTACCTTTCCCATCGACAGGGGGTCGTCAGATGTACGTCTGCAGGAAATTTCAGTAGTCTAAGGCTGGCAGGAAGGTATTAAAAGCCGCTTTAGTTCCCCGGGGACCGGGAGCTCCTGGATCAAGCAGCCTCCACCATGAGCAGTCAGGCCACGCCCCCGAACTCTGTTGCTTCACAGAGTCGCCCAGATTAACGGTAACGCTATGCTCTGTTAACCTCATAGAGGATCACAGCTCACTAACGGAGCAGGTAAGCATACAGTGGTCATACAGTCAGCAACAGCACACAAACAACTCCTCTCTGGAGGTGCCGGAATTCTAGTGGCTATACGCCAGCCCTAAATTCACACACACAAACTCCTCTCCATAGGTGCCAGAATTCTAGTGGCTATACAGCCGACCCTGGCACATGCTGACACAGACCACAAAGTAGCTAATCTCATACACACAAGAACATAAGTTGATACTAGCGCATGGCTGTGCGGCCATGCAAACCTTTTATAGAGAAAGCTCTCCAGGACCTTCATAGTGGTCCAATAGGAACTGCTTCAGGACCTGAGCATGTGACCCCCGACCTCCAATGAGAGGTCGTCCCTTGGGCATGCTCAGTCGAAGAAAAGCAGGACTTAGTCCCAGGAGCTTCTGCTCGCCACTGAACAGTGCTGGTTACAATGGCTGAGCCTGGAAGATCAGCAGTAACCAAGCACACAGTATCTGACTGAGTTAGACGCTGGGACCGATGTCTCCACTGAGCGGAGGTGGCTTGAGATTCCCCCTGCGCAGCGGTGGGAACTCAACACCTAACACATTCAAAACACAATCTGAGCAAACTCTGATCAAACTCTCATTAGAGTCTGATCCAAATGATCAGTCCATTTTTCTTGTGAGAAATGTCTGATTTAGGCCTAAGGCTGATCTGTCAGTGAAACACAGCTTCATAGTCTGTTATATGGACAAGCCGTTAGCCATATCTTTTTTTATTTGCTTTTGCATGCAAAAAGATTTTCAAATGCAATTGTCTTCCTCACACAAGTGCAGTGAAATTACAAAAAAGTGGAATTCCACAATTTTTTTTACCATGTCCACTAAATTTGAAAATGACCTGCCATTTTGATTCTCCAGTTCATTATGAGTTTGTAGATACCAAACACTTATAGGTTCTTTTTTAAGTGGTGAAAAAAAATCCAATGTTTGTTAAAAAAGCGCTGCCATATTCAGAGACCCGTTACTAGTAGTGTTGAGCGATACTTTCCGATATCGGAAAGTATCGGTATCGGAAAGTATCGGCCGATACCGTCAAAATATCGGATCCAATCCGATACCGATACCCGATCCCAATGCAAGTCAATGGGACGAAAATATCGGAATTAAAATAAACCCTTTATACACTTGTAGGTTCATTCTACATGAAGGAAAACAACTAAGAATAATGTAGGATGTATTGGGGGACGTGGCGGAGACATTAAAGGCACAGAGGTTTAGCCCAATGTAATAGAATAGCAGGATTTTTTTTTTTTTGGATGACGTTCGGCGTTAGAAAGAATTTGACTATGTTAATTTTTTTTTTTTTTTATGCCACATATTGATGTTTCACTACTTCAATGCCCTTCACCTTCTTTTTTTCTTCTCCCACGCTTTCTTCTTCATTATCCTCATCATCAGCTTCTTTGACATCAACTTCTTCACCTTATTCATCTTCTTCTTCATCTTCTACCTATTATTTTTTGGGTTACATTGTTCATATTCTTTTTATTTTACTATTATCTTCATCATATTCTACTTCTTCATCATATTCTTATTTGTGACAGGCATTCCTGTAGTTGTTATCTATAAAAGTTTGAAGATTACACCTTCCGTTCTGCCTGTCACAAAACAGTTACATTTGTCCGCGTTCAGTTTGGCCTGCAGCATCAGGCTTTATCCAGGGGCACCACGAGGAGGAACGGACTCACCCCCATACACTGCTTAGTCTTCTTCTGCTTATAATTTAGATAATATTTTTTGCTCTGATATTTAGTGTTATGCTTAATGTTCTTCTGCTCTTTGTTCTGCAGCCTCTTGTTCTTCTGCTTCTCGGTCTTCCAGGTCGTCGTCGTCTCCAGGGTCGTCGTCTCCAGGGTCGTCGTCTCCCGGGTCGTCGTCATCGGGGTGGTCTTCAGGGTCGTCGTCTCCGGGGTCGTCGTCATCACGGTGGTCTTCAGGGTCATCGTCTCCAGGGTCGTCGTCATCACGGTGGTTGTCGTCTCTGGTGTCGTCGTCATCTTAGGGGTGTTCTTCCGGGTCATCGTGTTTAGTCTCTTGAACTTGGAAATGTAGCAGAAGGTACAAGAAGGCTGAGAAAATGCCGAGAACCAGCTGATGGAACTGGAACTCGGATGGCTACCCAAAGGTCCAAGAGCCAATGGAACTACCGAGGACCAGCTGACGTTACTGGAACCCGGTTACTAAGCAGGAGGTACCCGTGCCTGAAAGCACTACCAAGGACCACCTGACGTTGGTGGAACTCGGATACCCAGAGGGATGCACCTAAGCCAAAGGCTCTGCCCGGAACCAGCTGACGGTACTGGAACCAGGATGGGGAGCAGAAGGTACAAGAGCAAAAGACAGTGCCGAGAACCAGCTGACGGTTCTGGAACCCGGATGGGTAGCCGAAGGTCCAAGAGCCAATGGAACTACCGAGGACCAGCTGACGTTACTGGAACCCGGTTACTAAGCAGGAGGTACCCGTGCCTGAAAGCACTACCAAGGACCACCTGACGTTGGTGGAACTCGGATACCCAGAGGGAGGCACCTAAGCCAAAGGCTCTGCCCGGAACCAGCTGACGGTACTGGAACCAGGATGGGGAGCAGAAGGTACAAGAGCAAGTGTCTGCGTGGCTTTTGCAGGACACGATGCCGGCTGCACAGCAGGGGAACAGCTGGCGGTGCTGAACCCCACTGACACATTGGCGAGGTGTTTTTCTCTGTGCAGCTAGCAGTACCGGGCCCCAACTGGCGGTGTTGGAGCCCGGGGTCAGCAGGAGGAGGAGAGGGAGCAGAGTGTAGGCCGAAGCCTGCACTGGCGGCAGCTTTGGGTCTGTTGTGCCTGCGTGGCTGTTGCAGGACACGTTGCCGGCTGCACAGCAGGGGAACAGCTGGCGGTGCTGAACCCCACTGACACATTGGCGAGGTGTTTTTCTCTGTGCAGCTAGCAGTACCGGGCCCCAACTGGCGGTGTTGGAGCCCGGGCTCTGCAGGGGAAGCAGAGTGTAGGCCGAAGCCTAATCGAACCAATTTCAAAGGTAACCTTTAACCCCCCCTCAGGGGTTACAAAGTAGAAGAGCCACAGCTTATGCAGCAGTAGTGGTGCACAAGTCAAAGGTTGCTCTTTTAATTTGGCTCCTTGCACACGCTGAATGGAACACGTATAACATTTAGCCCTTTATACAGTCAAACTGTGTTGGAGGCGCGAGTTCCCTTTGTAATGAGACGCAGCACAGATGTCAAGAATCCCACCTTGGTGCTGGGTGCAGTCTCCTGAGCGTTGTTATTTGCTGTACAGGAGTCTGCGCTGTCGTGTTATCCCCTGGCCTAGCGCTGTTAGCGCTGCCCATCTTCTGACCTCATTTAATGTTGGCTGGTGCGGTTCGCGATGCCCATGAATCACAGCCCCGCAGTGTATTGACATAGTTAAAACACTGCGGGGCTGGGATTCATGGCCTGGCGCAGTACATATGTTCGCCTCTCGCTTGGGTTCTTACACCTGCTTCAGACTATGTGGCGTCAGCTGATCCCTTATCGCATGCCACGGCCATGAAGCCGCACAGTCTGAAGAAGGCGGAAGGAGATGAGGGACAGGCGAACTGATGCACTGCTCATGCCCATCAAACACACCCTCGCAGTCCCAAGAAATAAGACACCGAGGGGCGTTGTGTGGGTCAGGGCGGCCGCAGAGGCGCAGGCAGCCAAACAATGATGCCAGAAGACGGGCAGCGCTACCAAGGGGGTTGCAGCGTGTCATTACAAAGGAAAGTCACACCACCGGGACGGTTAAATGGTCACACAGAGGACACATTTTAGACGTGTTTTCCGTTCCACATGTGCGAGGAGAATACGTTTATCAGCCACCTTGCACACATACAGCATTACCGCTGTACAAGGTGGCCTTAAAAACGTACAAACGCCTGGGGGAGGGGGGACAGGTTCCCTTCAATTTCAGTTCTGGTGTCTGCGTGGCTTTTGCAGGACACGATGCCGGCTGCACAGCAGGGGAACAGCTGGCGGTGCTGAACCCCACTGACACATTGGCGAGGTGTTTTTCTCTGTGCAGCTAGCAGTACCGGGCCCCAACTGGCGGTGTTGGAGCCCGGGGTCAGCAGGAGGAGGAGAGGGAGCAGAGTGTAGGCCGAAGCCTGCACTGGCGGCAGCTTTGGGTCTGTTGTGCCTGCGTGGCTGTTGCAGGACACGTTGCCGGCTGCACAGCAGGGGAACAGCTGGCGGTGCTGAACCCCACTGACACATTGGCGAGGTGTTTTTCTCTGTGCAGCTAGCAGTACCGGGCCCCAACTGGCGGTGTTGGAGCCCGGGCTCTGCAGGGGGAGCAGAGTGTAGGCCGAAGCCTAATCGAACCAATTTCAAAGGTAACCTTTAACCCCCCCTCAGGGGTTACAAAGTAGAAGAGCCACAGCTTATGCAGCAGTAGTGGTGCACAAGTCAAAGGTTGCTCTTTTAATTTGGCTCCTTGCACACGCTGAATGGAACACGTATAACATTTAGCCCTTTATACAGTCAAACTGTGTTGGAGGCGCGAGTTCCCTTTGTAATGAGACGCAGCACAGATGTCAAGAATCCCACCTTGGTGCTGGGTGCAGCCTCCTGAGCGTTGTTATTTGCTGTACAGGAGTCTGCGCTGTCGTGTTATCCCCTGGCCTAGCGCTGTTAGCGCTGCCCATCTTCTGACCTCATTTAATGTTGGCTGGTGCGGTTCGCGATGCCCATGAATCACAGCCCCGCAGTGTATTGACATAGTTAAAACACTGCGGGGCTGGGATTCATGGCCTGGCGCAGTACATATGTTCGCCTCTCGCTTGGGTTCTTACACCTGCTTCAGACTATGTGGCGTCAGCTGATCCCTTATCGCATGCCACGGCCATGAAGCCGCACAGTCTGAAGAAGGCGGAAGGAGATGAGGGACAGGCGAACTGATGCACTGCTCATGCCCATCAAACACACCCTCGCAGTCCCAAGAAATAAGACACCGAGGGGCGTTGTGTGGGTCAGGGCGGCCGCAGAGGCGCAGGCAGCCAAACAATGATGCCAGAAGACGGGCAGCGCTACCAAGGGGGTTGCAGCGTGTCATTACAAAGGAAAGTCACACCACCGGGACGGTTAAATGGTCACACAGAGGACACATTTTAGACGTGTTTTCCGTTCCACATGTGCGAGGAGAATACGTTTATCAGCCACCTTGCACACATGCAGCATTACCGCTGTACAAGGTGGCCTTAAAAACGTACAAACGCCTGGGGGAGGGGGGACAGGTTCCCTTCAATTTCAGTTCTGGTGTCTGCGTGGCTTTTGCAGGACACGATGCCGGCTGCACAGCAGGGGAACAGCTGGCGGTGCTGAACCCCACTGACACATTGGCGAGGTGTTTTTCTCTGTGCAGCTAGCAGTACCGGGCCCCAACTGGCGGTGTTGGAGCCTGGGGTCAGCAGGAGGAGGAGAGGGAGCAGAGTGTAGGCCGAAGCCTGCACTGGCGGCAGCTTTGGGTCTGTTGTGCCTGCGTGGCTGTTGCAGGACACGTTGCCGGCTGCACAGCAGGGGAACAGCTGGCGGTGCTGAACCCCACTGACACATTGGCGAGGTGTTTTTCTCTGTGCAGCTAGCAGTACCGGGCCCCAACTGGCGGTGTTGGAGCCCGGGCTCTGCAGGGGGAGCAGAGTGTAGGCCGAAGCCTAATCGAACCAATTTCAAAGGTAACCTTTAACCCCCCCTCAGGGGTTACAAAGTAGAAGAGCCACAGCTTATGCAGCAGTAGTGGTGCACAAGTCAAAGGTTGCTCTTTTAATTTGGCTCCTTGCACACGCTGAATGGAACACGTATAACATTTAGCCCTTTATACAGTCAAACTGTGTTGGAGGCGCGAGTTCCCTTTGTAATGAGACGCAGCACAGATGTCAAGAATCCCACCTTGGTGCTGGGTGCAGCCTCCTGAGCGTTGTTATTTGCTGTACAGGAGTCTGCGCTGTCGTGTTATCCCCTGGCCTAGCGCTGTTAGCGCTGCCCATCTTCTGACCTCATTTAATGTTGGCTGGTGCGGTTCGCGATGCCCATGAATCACAGCCCCGCAGTGTATTGACATAGTTAAAACACTGCGGGGCTGGGATTCATGGCCTGGCGCAGTACATATGTTCGCCTCTCGCTTGGGTTCTTACACCTGCTTCAGACTATGTGGCGTCAGCTGATCCCTTATCGCATGCCACGGCCATGAAGCCGCACAGTCTGAAGAAGGCGGAAGGAGATGAGGGACAGGCGAACTGATGCACTGCTCATGCCCATCAAACACACCCTCGCAGTCCCAAGAAATAAGACACCGAGGGGCGTTGTGTGGGTCAGGGCGGCCGCAGAGGCGCAGGCAGCCAAACAATGATGCCAGAAGACGGGCAGCGCTACCAAGGGGGTTGCAGCGTGTCATTACAAAGGAAAGTCACACCACCGGGACGGTTAAATGGTCACACAGAGGACACATTTTAGACGTGTTTTCCGTTCCACATGTGCGAGGAGAATACGTTTATCAGCCACCTTGCACACATGCAGCATTACCGCTGTACAAGGTGGCCTTAAAAACGTACAAACGCCTGGGGGAGGGGGGACAGGTTCCCTTCAATTTCAGTTCTGGTGTCTGCGTGGCTTTTGCAGGACACGATGCCGGCTGCACAGCAGGGGAACAGCTGGCGGTGCTGAACCCCACTGACACATTGGCGAGGTGTTTTTCTCTGTGCAGCTAGCACATCTGGGCCCCAACTGGCGGTGTTAGAGCCCAGGGTCAGCAGGAGGAGCAGGGGGAGCGGAGTGTAGGCCGAAGCCTGCACTGGAGCAAGTTGAAAGGAAACCTTTAACCCCCCCCAGGCGTTTGTAGCTGGAAGAGCCATCGTGTACAGCACTAATGCTGGAAAAGGTAAACTTAGCTCTTTTAATTATGGTCCTTGCAGATGCTGAACCTAACACTTATGAAATGTGTCCCCTCACAGCGTTCAACCGTCCGGTAGGTGGAACTTTCCTTTGTCATGTGACGCAGCACAGCCGTCATTTTTACCCCCTTGTCGCCGTGCGCCGCCTCCTCAGCGTTGTTTGAATCTGTCCCGGAGCCTGCGCTGTTAGGTTACCCCTTGGCCATGCACACATTTTGCGCTGCCCGTCTTCTGACATCATTTGCTGTCAGGCTGGCTGCGCCTGTGCGGGTGCGCTGTCCGAGATTCAGCCTCGCGGTGTCGTCTAATGTAATCCCACCGCGGGCCTGGGATCCGTGTCCATGCGCAGTGCATATCCTCGCCTCTCACTCCCCTCCCTACGGCTTCTTAAGACTGTGCGGTGTCACGGCCGTGGCATGCTATTAGGGATCAGCTGACACCGAACAGTCTTTAGAAGCCGTAGGGAGGGGAGTGAGAGGCGAGGATATGCACTGCGCATGGACACGGATCCCAGGCCCGCGGTGGGATTACATTAGACGACACCGCGAGGCTGAATCTCGGACAGCGCACCCGCACAGGCGCAGCCAGCCTGACAGCAAATGATGTCAGAAGACGGGCAGCGCAAAATGTGTGCATGGCCAAGGGGTAACCTAACAGTGCAGGCTCCGGGACAGATTCAAACAATGCTGAGGAGGCGGCGCACGGCGACAAGGGGGTAAAAATGACGGCTGTGCTGCGTCACATGACAAAGGAAAGTTCCACCTACCGGACGGTTGAACGCTGTGAGGGGACACATTTCATAAGTGTTAGGTTCAGCATCTGCAAGGAGCACCACGAAAAGAGGCACTTTTTCCCTTTGCATCATTACTGCTGCACAAGGTGGCTCCTTCAGTAACAAACGCCTGGGGGGGGGGGACAGGTTCCCTTAAATTTAACTTGTTGTGCCTGCGTGGCGGTCGCAGTACACGTTGCCGTATACACAGCAGGGGAACAGCTGGCGGTGCTGAACCCCACTAACACATTGGCGAGGTGTTTGGCTCTGTGCGTACAGCACTTCTGGACGGCAACTGGCGGTGTTGGAGCCCAGGGGCAGGTGGAGGAGGAGGAGGTTGGAGGAGGTAGGAGGGATTGCCACACACACAGCAGGGGAACAGCTGACGTTACTGAACCCCAATAACAGAGGAGGGACTGTTGACTGTGCGTACAGCACTTCTGGACGGCAACTGGCGGTGTTGGAGCCCAGGGGCAGGTGGAGGAGGAGGAGGTTGGAGGAGGTAGGAGGGATTGCCACACACACAGCAGGGGAACAGCTGACGTTACTGAACCCCAATAACAGAGGAGGGACTGTTGACTGTGCGTACAGCACTTCTGGACGGCAACTGGCGGTGTTGGAGCCCAGGGGCAGGTGGAGGAGGAGGAGGTTGGAGGAGGTAGGAGGGATTGCCACACACACAGCAGGGGAACAGCTGACGTTACTGAACCCCAATAACAGAGGAGGGACTGTTGACTGTGCGTACAGCACTTCTGGACGGCAACTGGCGGTGTTGGAGCCCAGGGGCAGGTGGAGGAGGAGGAGGTTGGAGGAGGTAGGAGGGATTGCCACACACACAGCAGGGGAACAGCTGACGTTACTGAACCCCAATAACAGAGGAGGGACTGTTGACTGTGCGTACAGCACTTCTGGACGGCAACTGGCGGTGTTGGAGCCCAGGGGCAGGTGGAGGAGGAGGAGGTTGGAGGAGGTAGGAGGGATTGCCACACACACAGCAGGGGAACAGCTGACGTTACTGAACCCCAATAACAGAGGAGGGACTGTTGACTGTGCGTACAGCACTTCTGGACGGCAACTGGCGGTGTTGGAGCCCAGGGGCAGGTGGAGGAGGAGGAGGTTGGAGGAGGTAGGAGGGATTGCCACACACACAGCAGGGGAACAGCTGACGTTACTGAACCCCAATAACAGAGGAGGGACTGTTGACTGTGCGTACAGCACTTCTGGACGGCAACTGGCGGTGTTGGAGCCCAGGGGCAGGTGGAGGAGGAGGAGGTTGGAGGAGGTAGGAGGGATTGCCACACACACAGCAGGGGAACAGCTGACGTTACTGAACCCCAATAACAGAGGAGGGACTGTTGACTGTGCGTACAGCACTTCTGGACGGCAACTGGCGGTGTTGGAGCCCAGGGGCAGGTGGAGGAGGAGGAGGTTGGAGGAGGTAGGAGGGATTGCCACACACACAGCAGGGGAACAGCTGACGTTACTGAACCCCAATAACAGAGGAGGGACTGTTGACTGTGCGTACAGCACTTCTGGACGGCAACTGGCGGTGTTGGAGCCCAGGGGCAGGTGGAAAAGCAGAGGAACACAATGTAGGCCGAAGCCTGAGAAAGTCGAAAGGGAACCTTTAACCCCCCCCCAAGGCGTTTGTAGCTGAAAGAGCCAGCTTGTGCAGCACAAAAGATGCAAAAGGAAAAGGTGGCTCTTTTCATCATGCTCCTTGCAAACACAGAACTAAACACTTATAAAATGTGTCCCCTGCAACCGTAAAACCGTCCCGGAGGTGGGACTTTCCTTCGTAATGTGACGCAGCACAGCCGTCATTCCTACCCCCCCGGCGCCGCGCACCGGCTCCTCAGCGTTGTTTTATTCCGTCCCGGAGCCTGCGCTGTTATGTTATCCCGTGGCCAGGCACACTTAGCGCTGCCCGTCTTCTGGCATCATTTGGTGTCAGGATGGCTGCGCCTGTGCGGCCGCGCTGGCAGAGAGCCCGCCTCACAGTGTCTTCTGATTTAATCCCACTGGGGGCCTGGGATCCATGGACATGCACAGTGCATATCCTTGCCTCTCACTCCCCTCCCTACGGCTTCTTAAGACTGTGCGGTGTCATGGCCGTGGCATGCTATTAGGGACCAGCTGACACCGAACAGTCTGAAGAAGCCATAGGGAAATGAGTGAGAGGTGGAGGTTCAGATATGCACTGCGCATGTCCATGGATCCCAGGCCCCCAGTGGGATTAAATCAGAAGACACTGCGAGGCGGGCTCTCTGCCAGCACGGCCGCACAGGCGCAGCCATCCTGACACCAAATGATGCCAGAAGACGGGCAGCGCTAAGTGTGCCTGGCCACGGGATAACATAACAGCGCAGGCTCCGGGACGGAATAAAACAACGCTGAGGAGCCGGTGCGCGGCGCCGTGGGGGTAGGAATGACGGCTGTGCTGCGTCACATTACGAAGGAAAGTCCCACCTCCGGGACGGTTTTACGGTATCAGTGGACACATTTTATAAGTGTTAAGTTCTGCCTGTGCAAGGAGCTAAACAAAAATAGCTACCTTTTCCTTGTGCAGCATTACTGCTGCACAAGGTGGCTCTTTCAGTAACAAACGCCTTGGGGGGGGGGACAGATTCCCTTACATTTCAGTTGTTGTGTCAGCGTGGCGGTCGCATGACACATTGCCGGCTACACAGCTGGGGATCAGCTGACGTTACTGAAACCCAATAACACTGGGTCGTATGTTTTGACTGTGCAGACGGCACTTCTGAGCCTCAACTGGCGGTGTTGGAGCACAGGAATTTAAGTTCAGGTGGTAGAAAGATGAACACAACAGGAGACCTGGATAACGTATACAGTGACCTAATTATTTAATCAGGAGGAGGAGTGGCAAATTCCTGCGAGATCCAGGCCTTGTTCATTTTCAGGAAAGTAAGCCGGTCAACGTTATCGGAGGATAGTCGCATGCGACGGTCAGTTAGTACACCACCTGCAGCACTAAAGACACGTTCCGATAATACACTGGCCGCAGGGCAAGACAGCACCTCCAATGCATACTGGCTTAGCTCTGGCCATGTATCCAGCTTTGAGACCCAAAACTTGAAAGGGGAAGAGCCGTCTGGGAGTACAGCAAGAGGGCAAGACATGTAGTCTGTCACCATCTGACGGAACCGTTGCCTCCTGCTGACTGGAGCCGTCTGTGATGGTGTAGACTTTTGTGGGGGGCACAGAAAACTGTGCCACAGTTGGGCCATACTGGTCTTGCCTTGGGCAGAGGCACTGCTTCCGCTCCCTCTTTGTGCAGAGCCTCCTCCACTGCCTGGACGCACTGAGCTGCTTTGTAATGCACTAGCAGCACTTCTCTCAGTTGGAATGGAGAAGATGATGGAATTGACCAGTGTGTCTTGGTACTCCCGCATTTTTCGCTCCCGGTTCAACGGTGTGATGAGGCTTTCTACGTTGTCCCGGTAGCGAGGATCGAGGAGGGTGAACACCCAATAATCAGACATGTTGAGAATGTGGGCGATGCGGCGGTCGTTTCTCAGGCACTGCAGCATGTAATCCACCATGTGCTGCAGACTGCCAACTGCCCAAGAAACGCTGTCCCCTGCTGGAGGCGTGATCTCTGCCTGCTCGTCATCACCCCACCCTCGCTGTACACACTGAGTACTGGACAATTCGGTAACTCCCTCCTCTGGACGGACATCTTCCTCCTCCATTGACTCCTCCTCATCCTCCTCACAAACTGTCCCCTGCCTACGCGTTTGTGAGGAACCACGTGGCGCTGACTGTCCAGAAGATGATGGAAATGGTGAATCCTCATCCTCCACCTCTTCCACAACATCATCCCTTAGCGCTTGCAGTGATTTTTCAAGCAGGCAGATAAGGGCGACAGTCATGCTGACTAGTGCATCATCTGCACTCGCCATCCGCGTGGAATAATCAAAGGGACGCAAAACCTGGCAGACGTCATTCATAGTGGCCCACTCTGTGGTTGTGAAGTCTGTACGGCGCTGACTGCGACTTTTTTGCGCCTGAAGCAGCTGGTACTCCATTACAGCTTGCTGCTGCTCACACAACCGCTCCAACATATGTAACGTGGAATTCCACCTGGTAGGTAGGTCACATATGATGCGATGTTCCGGCAGGCGGTGTCGGCGCTGCAGAGCCGCAATGCGCGCTTTTGCCGTGCTGGAACGCCGCAAGTGAGCACACTCTAGGCGGACCTTGTGCAGCAGTGCATCAAGATCCGGATAGTCCCTCAAAAAGCTCTGCACGACCAAATTGAGCACATGTGCCAGACATGGGATGTGAGTGAGGTTGCCGAGGCCCAGAGCTGCCACCAGATTTCGGCCATTATCACACACTACCATGCCTGGCTGGAGATTCGCTGGCACAAACCACACATCGCTCTCCTGCTTGATGGCATTCCAGAGCTCCTGCGCTGTGTGGCTACGATTCCCCAAAAAAATTAATTTCAAGACGGCCTGTTGACGTTTGGCCACGGCTGTGCTCATGTCGGTCGTAACAGGTACACGTTCATCACGGGTCCATGTGGAGGTGGACTGTGACGGCTCCTGCAGCGATGATTCTGAGGAACTGGTGTAAGAGGAGGAGTCAATGCGTACAGAATGGATTCCTGCAATCCTTGGAGTGGGCAGGACACGTCCTGCGCCACTCGCACGGTCTGTACCTGGCTCAACGACATTAACCCAATGGGCAGTGAGGGAAAGGTATCGCCCCTGTCCATGTTGACTGGTCCACGCATCGGTGGTGAGGTGGACCTTGCTACTGACGGCGTTCAGAAGCGCGTGTTTTATGTGTCCCTCCACATGCTTGTGCAGGGCAGGGACGGCTTGCCTGCTGAAGTAAAAGCGGCTGGGCACATTGTACTGTGGGACTGCCAATGACATCAAGTCACGGAAGCTGTCAGTCTCCACCAGCCTGAATGACAGCATTTCCAGTGACAGCAGTTTGGCAATGCCTGCAGTCAGAGCCTGTGCTCGTGGGTGGTTTGACGAGAAAGGCCGCCTTTTCTCCCATGCCTGTACTACCGATGGCTGTAGACTGGGCTGGGAGTGTGTGGATGACTGGGAAAGTGGTGCTGCGGGTGGAATTACAGCGGGTCTCTGGACAACAGGGCCAGAGGTTCTTCCACGGCGATCCTGGGAGGAAGCCGAACCAGCTGCGTGTGAGCTAGAGGAAGAGGCAACACGAGCTGAAGAGGTGGTAGCTGCCGCTGTTGGTTGGCCTACCTCTTCAGTGTGTTTTTCTAACTCCGCCGGGTGCCTGTTGCGCACATGTTTCCACATGTTGGAGGTATTGAGGTTGCTGACATTTCGACCTCTTTTGACTTTTTGATGACACACGTTGCATCTGACATAGCAAATGTCATCTGCAACTGTGTCAAAAAAGGACCAGGCACTGCAAGTCTTGGGAGCGCCCTTTTTGGCTTTTGGAAGAGACATGCTCCTAACGGGTGCCAAAGCGGAGGCTGCAGGATCCGCAGTCTTCCCCCTCCCTCTCCCTCTTTGGGCCGTACGGGGAATCTCTTCCTCAGAGCTGCTCCCACCACCTTCCTGTCCCTCACGCCAAGATGGGTCGAGGACCTCATCATCTACACTACCCTCTGCCCCCAACTGCTCCTCCTGGGTAGTCTCAGCAGCAGAGCACGCACCAGTAAGTGGCACCTGAGTGTCATCATCAGCTGATGCGGCCTGCGATGTGGTGACCGGAGCCACTGGCCCACCCGCCTCTTCAGAGGAAGACAGAAAAAGCTGTTGGGCATCACTGCACCCTGCCTCTTCTTCCATTTCTCCAATGCTGCTTGGCTGGCCCCCTGTTTCCAAGCCAAGAGATTCAGAGAACAGAAGTAGAGACGGCTCCTGTCCTGGGCTCTCTGTCTGCCTGGGCAATTTGGCAGGTGGTGAAGAGACAGATGGCTGCTCTCCAGTGCTCTGTGTCTGAGAGGATGTGGCACTAATGGAAGTTGATGCATTAGCTGCCATCCATCCGACAACAGCTTCAATTTGGTCTTGACGCAGCAGCGGTGTACGGCGCTCTGACACAAAGCTGCGCATGAACGACTGTTGCCTGGTGAAAGTGGGTGCTGATGAGTCACCGGTGCCCGCAGCAGGCACAGAATCCCCACGTCCCCTCCCTGCTCCGCGCCCATGCCCACGCCCACGTGCCTTACTCACTGCCTTCTTCATCTTGGTTGACTGATAAAGATAAGCAGAAAAGTACTAACGGATTTGTGTGCTTATTCCTGAGCAACTCCTCCTAACAGGTATAAGAAACACTAATTTTCTAAAGTGTGGACTAGACTTTAATATGAGCTAATGTGGCCTACAGAAATGTAAAGTGGTGTAACTGGTGTGTTTGGTGAACTTTATTATTTATTTCTTTTTTGGGGGCTGAACTGACAACAGATAGAGCTGCAGTCACACAGAGACCGTGCAGACAGACGTAAACGGCGCTGCAAGGCCCAAAAACCCTCCTCTACTTTATCCTATGTAGTGTTTTTCCACAAATTAGCTGGAGACGGGTGGAAAGACACTAATAGGATTTTTTTAAATTAATTAGCAGCAGACTACACTACTTGAAAAAAAATTAAAATTGATTTGGCGGTATGACGCAGTGAACAACCCTGAGCTGGAGACAACCAGGCTACGGCTGCTCACAGACTACAGGGCGAGCTGCAGTCACACGGAGACCGTGCAGACAGCCGTAAACGGCGCTGCAAGGCCCAAAAACCCTCCTCTACTTTATCCTATGTAGTGTTTTTCCACAAATTAGCTGGAGACGGGTGGAAAGACACTAATAGGATTTTTTTAAATTAATTAGCAGCAGACTACACTACTTGAAAAAAAATTAAAATTGATTTGGCGGTATGACGCAGTGAACAACCCTGAGCTGGAGACAACCAGGCTACGGCTGCTCACAGACTACAGGGCGAGCTGCAGTCACACGGAGACCGTGCAGACAGCCGTAAACGGCGCTGCAAGGCCCAAAAACCCTCCTCTACTTTATCCTATGTAGTGTTTTTCCACAAATTAGCTGGAGACGGGTGGAAAGACACTAATAGGATTTTTTTGAATTAATTAGCAGCAGACTACACTACTTGAAAAAAAATTAAAATTGATTTGGCGGTATGACGCAGTGAACAACCCTGAGCTGGAGACAACCAGGCTACGGCTGCTCACAGACTACAGGGCGAGCTGCAGTCACACGGAGACCGTGCAGACAGCCGTAAACGGCGCTGCAAGGCCCAAAAACCCTCCTCTACTTTATCCTATGTAGTGTTTTTCCACAAATTAGCTGGAGACGGGTGGAAAGACACTAATAGGATTTTTTTGAATAAATTAGCAGCAGACTACACTACTTGAAAAAAAAAAAAAAAAAAAAAAAAGAACAGTATGAGGCAATGAACCACCCTCCCTGAACTGAATACAACCAGCTATGGATGGCCTATGTGGCTGCACTCAGACTAGAGAGTGGGCTGCACTCACACACACACACACACAGACCTTGCAGATCGCTGTGAAAACAGCGCTACAAGGCAAAAGCAAGGTGAATAGTAGGTGAACACAGCGGTTGCTAAATTAGCCTTTGGAAAGCACAAAGAAGCAAATCGCTATCTCTAAACTGTCCCTCAGTCAGCAAACAGCGTCCTGTCACTAACTGAATTCACAGCAGAGTGATCGCAAAATGGCGCCAGCGACTTTTAAACTGCAGCATGACATCATTTCAGCAGCCAATCACAGCCTTGCCAGTAGTTTCATGCCCTCCATGCTAAACAGGATGTGCCCACACTTGGAATCATTCTCATTGGCTGAATTTCGGAATTTTGAATCTGGGAACTTCCGATTCCGGTATCCGATACGCGGCAAGTATCGGAATCCCGGTATCGGAATTCCGATACCGCAAGTATCGGCCGATACCCGATACTTGCGGTATCGGAATGCTCAACACTAGTTACTAGTGATGAGCCAATACATTTGGCACTATACATTACTCGCAAGAATAGTACGCTATTCGGGCTATTCTTTACTCAGCGAGTAATTTGCTATTCGCCTCGGTATATTCGAGTGACCTGTTCAGCATGTTTGGAGCTTTATTTGCAGCCAATGAACATCAGGTTCATGTATACAGTATGTGTCTTGCTTGCCAATCACAGTAATGTCGGCGCCATCTTTGGTGTGGCATTACTGTGATTGACTGGCCTTACAGGATCGTTGGGGATATTTAATCCCTGCTGGCGCCATCTTGCGCACATTGCAGTCGGAAACAACATAGTGAGAGCGCAGTGTGAGAGTGAAAGCAGCAGATAGGGAGAGTTTGTGATTCCAAAAAGCTCTTTTCAGATCTACCGAGGGTGAAGATTTTTTATTTGTTAGGTGGAGATTTTGTAGGGAGAGATTTAATACAAGGGAAAGTGAAAGGCAGACACTTTGGTGTTATCATCATTGCAAATACATGCTGCAGATCTCTGCTAGTTTGCATTGTGTTGTATAGTTTAGGAACAGAATGTGGGATTAGGGATAGGCAGGTTTTCATCCAATACCATAATATACAAATTGTCTCTTTTTAGAGCCAAATAATATTAGTTCGTACCAACAAATTCTAAACAAATTTTTTTGGAGCTACATAATATTCCTGCGTACCAACATATATATTTTTTTCTACAGCAAAATAATATTTCTCAGTGCCAGCATATAGTAACATCCTTTTTGAAAGCTAATTGCTAAGTAATATTCCTCGCTTTTTGCTGAAATAGCTAATATTTATCTAGGAGCTGTGCGACTGGTGCAAAACTTGCTAATCTTCACTATTTACCAGTAATTTCCCTGAGTCTGCTGGTGGCATGTCTCATAAAGGTGATATAAAAAATAAAAAAAATCATATTGGTTAAATAAATAGCATATATTTGCTTAGCAGTTGTGCGACTGGCGCATAGCCAGCAGAGATACGCAAACATCACAATTTACCAGTGGCAATAATTTTCCTTAATCTACTGTCGGCATGTTTCATAAAGGCGATATACAAAAATTACAATTTTGTAATGGTTAAATAAATAGCGTATCTTTCTCTAGCAGTTATGGAACTGGCGCAAACCCTGCAGAGATACACAAATGTCACAATTTACAAGTGACAATAATTTTCCTTAAAGGGAACCTGTCACCTGAATTTGGCGGGACCAGTTTTGGGTCATATGGGCGGAGTTTTCGGGTGTTTGATTCACCCTTTCCTTACCCGCTGGCTGCATGCTGGCCGCAATATTGGATTGAAGTTCAATATTGGATTGAAGTTCCTTGCGCAGGCGTGTACTCCGGAGGACAGAGAATGAACTTCAATCCAATATTGCGGCCAGCATGCAGCCAGAGGGTAAGGAAAGGGTGAATCAAACACCCGAAAACCCCGCCCATATGACCCAAAACTGGTCCCGCCAAATTCAGGTGACAGGTTCCCTTTAATGTCTTAAGGATCAGGAGTATTTTTGTTTTTGAGTTTCCATTATTTGCTCCCCTTTTTCCCATGGCCATAACTTTTTTATTTTTCCATCAATATGACCATGTGAGAGCTTGTTTTTTGCAGGACAAGTTGTACTTTTGAATGGCACCATTGATTTTACCATATCATGTACTGGAAAATAGGAAAAACATCCAGGTGCTGTTAAATTGCAAAAAAAGAGCAATTCCACAATTATTTTTGGGATTTATTTTACCATATTCACAAAATTGACCTGCGATAATGATTCTCCAGGTCATTACGGGTTCATAGACGCTAAACATGTCTATGTTCTTTTTTTATTTAAGTGATGGAAAAAAATTCCAAAGTTTGTGAATTTTTTTTTTGCCATTTTCCGAGATCCGTAGAGTCTCCATTTTTCAGGATCTGGGACCGGATGAGGGCTTTTTTGCACGCTGATCTGACGTGTGTATTGATACCATATTGGTGTGTATACAATCATTTGATTGCCTGTTATTGCATTTTATTGCAATGTGCAGCGAGAAAAAAATGTAATTCTGGCGTTTTAATTTTTTTTCTCCCTATGCCGTTTTCCGATTGGATTAATTTTTCTTTATATTGATATATTGGGCAATTCTGAACGCAGCAATTCCAAATATGTGCATTTTTTATTTCTTTTTATTGTTTTATTTTGAATAGGGCGAAAGGGGGGTGATTTGAACTTTTATAATTTTTATTTTTTTAATATTTTTTAAAACTTTTTTTTACTTTTGGCATGTTTCAATAGTCTCCATGGGATACTAGAAGCTGCCATAATCTGAATCGCTCTTCTACCTACAGGTGATGATCAGATCACCTGTATGTACACTACCGTTCACAAGTTTATTGTCACTTAGAAATTTCCTTATTTTTGAAAGAAAAGCACAGTTTTTTTCCAATGAAGCTAACATTAAATGATTCAGAAATGCACGCTATACATTGTTAATGTGGTAGATGACTATTCTAGCTGCAAACATCTGGTTTGTAATGAAATATCTTCATAGGTGTATAGCGGCCCATTTCCAACAACCTTTGCTAACTGTGTAGGAAGGCTAATGGATGGATAGAATACCCTTGAAAACCCTTGTGCATGTATGTTAGCATAGCTGAAAACAGTTTGGTTGATTAGAGAACCTATAAACCTGACCTTCATTTGAGCTAGTTGAGAATCTGGAGCATTACATTAGTTGGTTCCATTAAACTCTCAAAATGGGCAGAAAAAAGGAAATTTCATGTCAAACTCGACAGTCTATTCTTGTTCTTAGAAATGAAGGCTAATCAATGCGAGAAATTGCCAAGAAACAGAAGATTTCCTACAATGGTGTGTACTACTCCCTTCAGAGGAGAGCACAAACGGTCTCTAACCAGAGTAGAAAGAGAAGTGGGAGGCCCTGCTGCACAACTAAGCAACAAGACAAGTACATTAGAGTCTGTAGTTTGAGAAATCGATGCCTCACAGGTCCTCAACTGGCAGCTTCATTAAATAGTAGATGCAAAACGCCAGTGTCAACGGCAAAGAGGCAACTTCGGGATGCTAGCCTTCAGGGCAGAGTGGCAAAGAAAAAGCCATATCTGAGACTGGCTAATAAAAGGAAAAGATTAATATGGGCGAGCGAACACAGACATTGGACAGCGGAAGATTGGAACAAAATGTTATAGACGGACGAATCCAAGTTTGAGGTGTTTGGATCACACAGAAAAACATTTGTGAGACACAGAACAACTTAAAAGATGCTGGAACAGTGTCTGACGCCATCTGTCAAGCATGATGGAGGTAATGTGATGGTCTGGGGTTGCTTTGGTGCTGGTAAAGTGGGAGATTTGTACAAGGTAAAAATGATTTTGAATAAGGAATGCTATCACTACATTTTGCAGTGCCATGCCATACCCTGTGGACAGCGCTTGATTGGATCAAATTTCATGCTACAACAGGACAATGACCCAAAGCACACCTCCAAATTATGCAAGAACTTTTCAGGGAAGAAGCAGGCAGCTGGTATTCTATCTGTAATGGAGTGGCCAGTGCAGTCATCAGATCTCAACCCCACTGAGCTGTTGTGGGAGCAGCTTGACCGTATTGTATGCAAAAAGTGCCCGTCAAGCCAAACCAACTTGTTGGAGGGGCTTCTGGAAGCATGGGGTGAAATTTCTCCAGATTACCTCAGCAAATTAACTGCTAGAATGCCAAAGGTCTGCAATGCTAGAATTGCTGCAAAGGGAGCATTCTGTGACAAAAGCAAAGTTTGAAGGAGAAAATTATTATTTCAAATAAAAATCTTTTTTTCGAACATGATCAATGTCTGGACTAGATTTTAAATTGATTTGGCAACTAATTTGATTAATAAAAATATGAGTTTTCATGGAAATCACAAAATTGTCTGGGTGACCCTAAATTTTTGAACGGTAGTGTAGAAGAATACCTCACATGCTATGAGCGCCGACCACTGAGCGGCACTCATAGCTGTCTGGCTATGACAAATATAGGGCTCTCCTGCTAACCCGGGGTTGTCATGCCAACCCATCAGCGACCCGCGGTCATGTGACACGGGTTCTGATGGGATGAGATAATGACGTGCTTCCTGCACGTGCATGTTAAATGCCACTGTCAGATTTTGACAGCAGCATTTAACATGTTAACAGCGGTGGGGGAATCGCGATTCCAGCCGCGGCTGTTAGGGACATCATCTGTCATGTATCGGAAAAGGTGCGGGCTCATTGTCGGAGCCCGCACCAAATGAGGGAAGACATCTAATGACAGACTATGTCCATCATTGGACATTAAGGGGTTAATATGCTGTCAGCATGTGTCATAAAGGCAATCTAAAAAAAAATCTTTGTTTTCTATTGGTTCAATAAATAGTATATGTTTATTTAGCAGTTGTGCAACTGGCGCAAACCCAGCCGAGATACAAAAACATCACAATTTACCAGTGGCAATAATTTTCCTCAATCTGCTGTTGCCGTATATCATAATGGTGATATAAAACTGTAAAGCACTGCGGAATATGTTAGCGCTGTATAAAAATAAAGATTATTATTATTATTATAATTATTATTAATAAAAACATTTATAATTTTCTATTGTTTAAATAAATAGCTTATCTTTCTCTAGCAGTTGTGAAACAACAAACCCTGCAGAGATATGCAAACATCAAAATTTACCAGTGGCAATAATTTGCCTTAGGCGGGGTCACAGTTTCGTGTGTAATATGAGAAACTCGCAGATATTTCTAGCATCAATACTCGGCACTGCCGCCGGCACTCGGGACCGGAGTGTGCGGCTACATAGAAATACATGCAGCTGCACACTCCAGTCCTGAGTGCTGGTGGCAGTGCTGGGTATTGATGTGAGAGACTTGTGCAAGTTTCTCGCATTACACATGCAAATATGACCCCGGCCTTAATCAGCTGTCAGCGTGTTTCATAAAGACAATCTAAAACAATTTTTCTATTGGTTAATTAAATATCGTATATTTACCTACAATACAGAAGTGAAAAGAAAAAATTTAATCGGCACAGCTGCACACTTGAAGTCTGTTGTATTAACAGATATCAGGGGTACTTAAATTACTGGATGTTCCTACTGAGGGATTCTTGGATGCCAACCCATGCAGAAAACCACAGTGACCAAGTATGATGTCTGTCCACACCAGTGTCTCCTGCCTCTGTCTCTTTATGTGATTCCAAAATAAAGAATTATGTTTAAAGGCACGGTGAGTGCCACCCTGTTTTCTATTTTGTAATAAAGACTTGGTCATTGTATATTTATTTAGCATTTGTGCAACTGTCGCAAAAGAATACAGATATAAGCAAACATCACAATTTCCCTGAATCTGCTGTTGCCATGTGTCATAAAAGTGATTTAAAAAATAATAGTTTTCTATTGGTTAAATATATAGCTTATATTTATCTAGCAATTGTGTGACTGGTTCAAAGCCTGCAAAGATACGCAAACATCACAATTTGCCAGTTTTAATTATTTAACTTTGTACGCTGTCTGCATGTGTTGTAAAGGCGATATAAAAAATTTGAATTTTCTATCAGTTCAATAAATTGTGTGTCTTCATCCAGCAGTTATGTGTTATGATCCGGTGACCCTGGAGCCGCATGAGACTATCTCTGGAGTAGGTGGTACCTGTACAGACCGCAATCCTAATACTGACACCGCAACTAGAAGTAGCCATGGGATGTACCTAACCAGGCCTAGACACCTCAACACAGCCGGAGGACTAAATACCCCTAAAGATGGAAATGGGAAATCCTATCTTGCCTCAGAGCAAAGCCCCAAAGGATAGGCAGCCCCCCACAAATATTGACTGTGAGTTTAAGAGGAAATACGTACACAGGCAGAAAAAACAGAGTTTAGCAAAAGAGGCCCTTCTAGCTAGATAGAAAGGATAGGACAGCGTTCTAAGCGGTCAGTACTAAAACACTAGAAAATTCCACAGCAGAAAATACTATATACTACATCTAACTAAAGACATAGGATGTATATCTGCATCTCCAGAGAAACCAGCATGACAGAAAAATCCAAACAAGTCAAGCTGGACAAAAACACAATAGATTGCACTGCACATAAAAGCACACTGCATGCATGCTACAGAGAACCAAAACAAGGCACTTATCTTAGCTGAAATGACAGCAGGGCAGTGAAGCCAGACAGAGATGCAATCCCTCCAAGATACAATGGACAACTGGCAGGGATTGATGGATCCTACAAACCTAAATACCTAATAGAGCTGCAATAAGCAGAAACACCTGCCCTGGCCTATAATCCAGAGACCACTGCACTACCACTAACAACCACCAGAGGGAGCCCAAGAGCAGAATTCACAACAGTACCCCCCCCTTGAAGAGGGGTCACCGAACCCTCACCAGAGCCCCCAGGCCGATCAGGACGAGCCAGATGAAAGGCCCGAACCAAATCAGCAGCATGGACATCAGAGGCAAAAACCCAAGAATTATCCTCCTGGCCGTAACCTTTCCTTTTGACAAGGTACTGAAGCTTCCGTCTCGAAAAACGAGAATCCAAAATCTTCTCAACCACATACTCCAACTCCCCATCAACCAACACAGGAGCCAGAGGATCAACAGAGGGAAGAACGGGCACCACATATTTCCACAATAAAGATCTATGGAAAACATGGATAGCAAAAGATGCCGGAAGGGCCAAATGAAAAGACACCGGATTGATAATCTCAGAAATCCTATAAGGACCAATAAACCGAGGCTTAAACTTAGGGGAAGAAACCTTCATAGGAACATGACGAGAAGACAACCAGACCAAATCCCCAACCCAAAGCCGGGAACCAACACACCGACGACGATTAGCAAAACGTTGTGCCTTCTCCTGAGACAACACCAAATTGTCCACCACATGAGCCCAAATTTGCTGCAACCTGTCCACCACAGAATCCACACCAGGACAATCAGAAGGCTCAACCTGCCCTGAAGAAAAACGAGGATGAAAACCAAAATTACAAAAAAAAGGCGAAACCAAGGTAGCCGAACTAGCCCGATTATTAAGGGCAAACTCGGCCAATGGCAAGAAAGCCACCCAATCATCCTGATCAGCAGACACAAAGCATTTCAAATAAGTTTCCAAAGTCTGGTTGGTTCGCTCGGTTTGGCCATTTGTCTGAGGATGAAATGCAGAAGAAAAAGACAAATCAATGTCCAGCCTAGCACAAAAGGCTCGCCAAAACCTAGAAACAACCTGGGAACCTCTGTCGGACACAATATTCTCCGGAATACCATGAAAACGAACCACATGCTGAAAAAACAATGGAACCAAATCAGAAGAGGAAGGCAACTTAGGCAAAGGCACCAAATGAACCATCTTAGAAAACCGGTCACAAATCACCCAGATAACTGACATCCTCTGGGAAACCGGAAGGTCTGAAATAAAATCCATAGAAATATGCATCCAAGGCCTCTCAGGGACCGGCAAAGGCAAAAGCAAGCCACTAGCGCGGGAACAACAAGGCTTAGTCCGTGCACAAGTCCCACAGGACTGCACAAAAGAACGCACATCCCGCGACAAAGAAGGCCACCAAAAAGACCTACCAACCAAATCTCTGGTACCAAAAATACCAGGATGACCAGCCAACACGGAACAATGAACCTCCAGAATCACCCTACTAGTCCATTTATCAGGAACAAACAGTTTCCCCACTGGACAGCGGTCAGGTTTGTCAGCCTGAAATTCCTGAAGGACCCGTCGTAGATCAGGGGAGATGGCAGAAAGAACCACCCCTTCCTTTAGAATGCCGACCGGTTCAAGGACCTCCGGAGAATCAGGCAAAAAGCTCCTAGAGAGGGCATCAGCTTTAATATTCTTAGAACCCGGAAGATACGAGACCACAAAATCAAAACGGGAGAAAAACAAAGACCATCGAGCCTGTCTAGGATTCAGCCGCTTGGCAGACTCGAGGTAAATCAGATTTTTATGATCGGTCAAAACCACAATGCGATGCTTGGCTCCCTCAAGCCAATGTCGCCATTCCTCGAACGCCCACTTCATAGCCAACAATTCCCGATTGCCGACATCATAATTACGTTCAGCAGGCGAAAACTTTCGGGAAAAGAAGGCACATGGTTTCATCAAGGAACCATCAGAATTCCTCTGAGACAAAACGGCCCCTGCCCCAATCTCAGAAGCGTCAACCTCAACCTGAAATGGAAGAGAAACATCTGGCTGACGCAACACCCGAGCAGAAGTAAATCGGCGTTTAAGCTCCTGAAAGGCAGAGACAGCCGCAGAGGACCAATTCGTCACATCAGCGCCCTTTTTCGTCAAATCGGTCAGGGGTTTAACCACACTGGAGAAGTTAGCAATGAAACGGCGATAAAAATGAGCAAAGCCCAAAAATTTCTGAAGACTCCTCACGGACGTGGGCTGAATCCAATCATGAATGGCCTGAACCTTAACCGGATCCATCTCTATAGATGAGGGAGAAAAAATAAAGCCCAAAAAAGAAACCTTCTGCACTCCAAAAAGACACTTAGACCCCTTCACAAACAAAGCATTGTCACGAAGGATCTGACAAACCATCCTGACCTGTTTCACATGAGTCTCCCAATCATCGGAAAAAATCAAAATGTCATCCAAATATACAATCATGAATTTATCAAGATAATTCCGGAAGATATCATGCATGAAGGACTGAAAAACAGATGGAGCATTAGAGAGCCTGAAGGGCTGAAGGTATTCAAAATGGCCTTCGGGCGTATTAAACGCAGTTTTCCATTCATCACCCTGCTTAATACAAATAAGATTATATGCCCCTCGAAGGTCAGTCTTAGTAAACCAACTAGCCCCCTTAATCCTAGCAAACAAATCAGAAAGCAAAGGCAAAGGGTATTGAAATTTGACCGTGATCTTATTCAAGAGGCGATAATCAATACAAGGTCTCAAGGATCCATCCTTCTTGGCAACAAAAAAAAATCCCGCTCCCAATGGTGAAGACGATGGCCGAATATGCCCCTTCTCCAAAGACTCCTTAATATAACTCCGCATAGCGATATGTTCAGGCACCGACAGGTTGAAAAGTCGTCCCTTAGGAAACTTACAACCTGGAATCAAGTCAATAGCACAATCACAGTCCCTATGCGGTGGAAAGGAACTGGACTTGAGCTCATTGAACACATCCTGAAAATCAGACAAGAACTCTGGAACTTCAGAAGGGGGGGAAGAGGAGATTGACATCAAAGGAACGTCACCATGAACTGCCTGACAACCCCAACTAGTCACAGACATAGATTTCCAATCCAACACCAGATTATCTACCTGCAACCATGGAAAACCCAGCACAATAGCATCATGAAAATTATGCAACACCAAAAAGCGACAATCCTCCCGATGGGCTGGCACCATGCACATGGTCACCTGTGTCCAAAACTGGGGTTTATTTTTAGCCAAAGGTGTAGCATCAATGCCCCTTAAAGGAATAGGGTTCTCCAAAGACTGCAAGGGGAAACTGTTGTGAATTCCGCTCTTGGGCTCCCTCCGGTGGTTGTAAGTGGCATTTTTGTGAATTCTGTTATTGGGCTCCCTCCTGTGGTTTTGAGTGGTATGGCTGCTTCTGGGATTTAGCATCAGCAGCTGTTTTCACTGATCGTCTTTCTGGCTCGGATATATTAGTCTGGCCTGTTCCCTCATTCAATGCCAGTTGTCAATTGTTCCAGCCTGGAGTCACGGCTCTTTGGATTTCCCTTACACTCTGACCAGTTCAGCAAAGCTAAGTCCTTGCTTGTCCTTTTGCAGTTCACTTATTGTGGACTTTGTTGTTCAGCACTTTCTATGTCTTGCTCATTTGTCCAGCTTATCAGTATGAACCTATTTAGCTAAGCTGCAAGCTCTGGGCAGCAGAGTTTGCCCTCCACACCTTTAATCAGGTGTGGAGATTTTTGCATTTCTCTGCGGTGGACTGTTGTGAACTCTGTTTTTGGGCTCCCTCTTGTGGTCACAAGTGGTACTGTGTGAGTGCTGTCTTTGGGCTCCCTCTGGTGGCTCTTTGTGTCATTCTGCAGGTCTGGGGCTGGCTTCAGCTGTCTCGTTATCTGTTAGCTGGTTTCCTATTTAGCTCACCTGGACTTTCAGTTGTCGCCTGCTGTCGATGTATTCAGTGCTATTTTGATCTCTCCTGAATTCCTTCGTTATCAGTCTCTCCAAGAGAAGCTAAGTTTCTGTTTGGTTATTTTTTGCTCATCAGTGTTCAATATGTTTCTTGGTTATTTATTTGTCCTTGTCCAGCTTGCTAATATGTGATTTCCTTGCTTCCTGGTAGCTCTAGGGGGCTGAGTTTCTCCCCTCACACCGTTAGCTGGTGTGGGGGTTCTTGAATTCTCAGCGTGGATATTTTGTATAGGGTTTTTTACTGACCGCACAGTTCCCTGTCTGTCTTCTGCTATCTAGTATTAGTGGGCCTCATTTGCTGAATCTGTTTTCATTTCTACGTTTTGTATTTTCCCCTTACCTCACCGTTATTATTTGTTGGGGGCTTCCTTTATCTTTGGGGTCATTTCTCTGAGGCAAGTGAGGTCTTACTTTCTCTATAGGGGTAGCAAGTTTCTCAGGCTGCGTCGAGATGTCCAGGAATTTAGGCATGTTCACCGGCTACCTTCATTGTGTTTGTTAGGATCAGGTTTGCGGTCAGTCCAGTTACCACCTCCCTAGAGCTCGTTCTATGTTCAGTAACTTAGCTAGTTCATTCTGTGATCCTCAGCCACTAAGGATCATAACAGTACAGCAGGCCAAAAAGTGTTTAATGCATCGCAGAAGTGGGATAAGAGAAGTCCTGAGTACAATTTTTTTTTCCTCTCCCTTTGCTGCAGTCTGTCCAGCTTCTCTCATCCCCTTAATCTCTGGGTGGCTTTGAGTTCAGCTGCAGACATGGATATTCAGAGTCTGACTTCTAGTGTGGATCATCTTGCTGCAAGGGTGCAAAGCATTCAGGATTTTGTTGTTCACAGTCCTATGTCTGAGCCAAAAGTACCTATTCCTGAGTTGTTTTCTGGAGATAGATCTAGGTTTCTGAATTTTAAGAATAATTGTAAATTATTTCTTTCTTTGAGACCTCGTTCCTCTAGTGATTCCGCTCAGCAAGTTAGAATTGTTATCTCCCTGTTACGTGGTGACCCTCAAGATTGGGCTTTCTCCCTGGCGCCAGGAGATCCTGCATTGCTGAATATGGATGCATTTTTTCTGGTGCTTGGATTGCTTTATGAGGAACCTAATCTTGAGAACCAGGCAGAAAAGGCCTTGCTGGCTCTCTCTCAGGGTCAGGATGAAGCTGAGGTGTATTGTCAAAAATTTCGGAAATGGTCGGTGCTTACTCAATGGAATGAGTGTGCCCTGGCTGCAAATTTCAGAGAAGGTCTTTCTGAAGCCATTAAGAATGTTATGGTGGGGTTCCCCACGCCTGCAAGTCTGAATGACTCAATGGCTTTGGCCATTCAGATTGATCGGCGTTTGCGGGAGCGCAAATCTGCGCACCATCTGGCGGTGTTTTCTGAACAGAGACCTGAGTCTATGCAATGTGACCGAATTCTGACCAGAATTGAGCGGCAAAGTCATAGACGTCAAAATGGGTTGTGCTTTTACTGTGGTGATTCAACTCATGTTATCTCAGCATGCTCTAAGCGCGTAAAAAAATCGCTAAACCTGTCACCGTTGGTACTATACAGCCTAAGTTCATTTTGTCTGTTACTTTAATTTGTTCTTTGTCATCCTACTCGGTTATGGCTTTTGTGGATTCAGGTGCTGCCCTGAACCTGATGGATTTGTCGTTTGCCAGGCGCTGTGGTTTTGTCCTGGAGCCTTTAGAATTCCCTATTCCACTGAGGGGAATTGATGCTACACCATTGGCTGAGAATAAGCCTCAGTATTGGACTCAAGTGACCATGTGCATGACTCCTGTACATCAGGAGGTGATTCACTTTCTTGTGCTGCATAATTTGCATGATGTTGTCGTTTTGGGTCTGCCATGGTTGCAGGCCCATAATCCAGTACTGGATTGGAAAGCTATGTCTGTTTCAAGTTGGGGTTGCCAGGGGATTCATGGCGATGCTCCTTTGGTGTCAATTGCTTCTTCCACTCCTTCTGAGGTCCCTGAGTTTTTGTCGGACTACCAGGATGTATTTGATGAGCCCAGATCCGGTGCCCTGCCTCCTCACAGGGATTGTGATTGTGCTATAAATTTGATTCCTGGTAGTAAGTTCCCTAAGGGATGACTTTTTAATTTGTCTGTACCAGAACATGCCGCGATGCGGAGTTATATAAAGCAGTCTTTAGAGAAGGGACATATTCGCCCGTCCTCCTCCCCTTTTGGTGCAGGATTCTTTTTTGTGGCCAAGAAGGATGGTTCTCTGAGACCTTGTATAGATTATCGTCTTTTAAATAAAATCATGGTCACATTTCAGTATCCTTTGCCATTATTATCTGATCTGTTTGCTCGGATTAAGGGGTCCAGTTGGTTCACCAAGATAGATCTTCGTGGTGCGTATAACCTTGTGCGTATTAAGCAGGAGGATGAATGGAAAACAGCATTTAATACGCCCGAAGGCCATTTTGAGTACTTGGTGATGCCTTTTGGACTCTCTAATGCTCCTTCTGTGTTCCAGTCCTTCATGCATGACATTTTCCGAGAATATCTGGATAAATTTATGATTGTGTATCTGGATGACATTTTGGTCTTTTCTGAGGATTGGGAGTCCCATGTGAAGCAGGTCAGGATGGTATTTCAGGTCCTGCGTGCTAATGCCTTATTTGTGAAGGGCTCAAAATGTCTCTTCGGAGTACAGAAGGTTTTCTTTTTGGGTTTTATTTTTTCCCCTTCTACTATTGAGATGAACCCAGTCAAGGTCCAGGCTATTCATGACTGCACTCAGCCTACATCTGTTAAGAGTCTTCAGAAGTTCTTGGGTTTTGCTAATTTTTACCGTCGCTTCATTGCTAATTTTTCTGGCGTGGTTAAACCCTTGACGGATTTGACCAAGAAGGGTTCCGATGTAACTAATTGGTCTCCTGCGGCCGTGGAAGCCTTTCAGGAGCTGAAGCGCTGGTTTTCTTCGGCTCCAATTTTGTGTCAGCCTGATGTCTCTCTTCCTTTTCAGGTCGAGGTTGATGCTTCTGAGATTGGAGCAGGGGCTGTTTTGTCGCAGAGAAGCTCTGATTGCTCTGTGATGAAGCCTTGTGCTTTCTTTTCAAGAAAGTTTTCGCCTGCCGAGCGGAATTATGATGTTGGTAATCGGGAGTTGTTGGCTATGAAGTGGGCATTTGAGGAGTGCCGACATTGGCTCGAGGGAGCTAAGCATGGTGTGGTTGTCTTGACTGATCACAAAAATCTGATTTATCTCGAGTCTGCCAAGCGGCTGAATCCTAGACAGGCTCGTTGGTCGTTGTTTTTCTCCCGTTTCGATTTTGTGGTCTCGTACCTGCCTGGTTCGAAGAACTTGAAGGCTGATGCCCTTTCTAGGAGTTTTGTCCCTGACTCTCCGGGAGTTTCAAAGCCGGCTGGTATCCTCAGAGAGGGAGTGATTTTGTCTGCCATTTCCCCAGATTTGCGACGAGTGCTGCAGAAATTTCAGGCGGATAGACCTGACCGTTGCCCACCAGAGAGACTGTTTGTCCCAGATAGATGGACCAGCAGAGTTATTTCCGAGGTTCATTCTTCGGTGTTGGCAGGCCATCCTGGGATTTTTGGTACCAGAGATTTGGTGGCTAGATCCTTCTGGTGGCCTTCCTTGTCGCGGGATGTGCGTTCCTTTGTGCAGTCCTGTGGGATTTGTGCTCGGGCTAAGCCTTGCTGTTCTCGTGCCAGCGGTTTGCTTTTGCCTTTGCCTGTCCCGAAGAGGCCTTGGACGCACATTTCCATGGATTGTATTTCGGATCTTCCAGTCTCTCAGAGAATGTCTGTCATCTGGGTGGTGTGTGATCGTTTTTCCAAAATGGTCCATTTGGTGCCCTTGCCTAAGTTGCCTTCGATTTGGTTCCTCTATTTTTTCAGAATGTGGTTCGTTTGCACAGCATCCCTGAAAATATTGTGTCTGACAGAGGATCCCAGTTTGTGTCCATATTTTGGCGGATCTTTTGTGCTAAGATGGGCATTGATTTGTCTTTTTTGTCGGCCTTCCATCCTCAGACGAATGGCCAAACCGAGCGAACTAATCAGACCTTTGAAACTTATTTAAGATGTTTTGTTTCTACTGATCAGGATGATTCGGGGACTTTTTTTCCATTGGCCGAGTTTGCCCTTAATAATCGGGCTAGTTCTGCTACTTTGGTTTCGCCTTTTTTCTGCAATTCTGGTTTTCATCCTCGTTTTTCCTCGGGTCAGGTTGAGCCTTCGGACTGTCCTGGGGTGGATTCTGTGGTGGATAGGTTGCAACAGATTTGGAACCATGTGGTGGACAATTTGAAGTTGTCACAGGAGAAGGCTCAGCGCTTTGCCAACCGCCGTCACGGTGTGGGTCCCCGACTTCGTGTTGGGGATTTGGTATGGCTGTCTTCTCGGTATGTTCCTATGAAGGTCTCCTCTCCTAAATTCAAGCCTCGCTTCATCGGTCCTTATAAGATTTTGGAAATCCTTAACCCGGTGTCATTTCGTTTGGACCTCCCAGCGTCGTTTGCCATTCATAACTTGTTCCATAGGTCTTTGTTGCAAAGGTATGTGGTGCCTGTGGTTCCTTCTGTTGAGCCCCCTGCCCCGGTGCTGGTTGAGGGCGAATTAGAGTACGTGGTGGAGAAGATCTTGGATTCTCGTATTTCTAGACGGAGGCTTCAGTATTTGGTTAAGTGGAAGGGCTATGGTCAGGAGGATAATTCCTGGGTTGTCGCCTCTGATGTTCATGCGGCCGATTTGGTTCATGCCTTCCATGTGGCTCATCCTGATCGCCCTGGGGGTTTTGATGAGAGTTCGGTGACCCCTCCTCAAGGGGGGGTACTGTTGTGAACTCTGTTTTTGGGCTCCCTCTTGTGGTCACAAGTGTTACTGTGTGAGTGCCGTCTTTGGGCTCCCTCTGGTGGCTCTTTGTGTCATGCTGCAGGTCTGGGGCTGGCTTCAGCTGTCTCGTTATCTGTTAGCTGGTTTCCTATTTAGCTCACCTGGACTTTCAGTTGTCGCCTGCTGTCGATGTATTCAGTGCTATTTTGATCTCTCCTGAATTCCTTCGTTATCAGTCTCTCCAAGAGAAGCTAAGTTTCTGTTTGGTTATTTTTTGCTCATCAGTGTTCAATATGTTTCTTGGTTATTTATTTGTCCTTGTCCAGCTTGCTAATATGTGATTTCCTTGCTTCCTGGTAGCTCTAGGGGGCTGAGTTTCTCCCCTCACACCGTTAGCTGGTGTGGGGGTTCTTGAATTCTCAGCGTGGATATTTTGTATAGGGTTTTTTACTGACCGCACAGTTCCCTGTCTGTCTTCTGCTATCTAGTATTAGTGGGCCTCATTTGCTGAATCTGTTTTCATTTCTACGTTTTGTATTTTCCCCTTACCTCACCGTTATTATTTGTTGGGGGCTTCCTTTATCTTTGGGGTCATTTCTCTGAGGCAAGTGAGGTCTTACTTTCTCTATAGGGGTAGCAAGTTTCTCTGGCTGCGTCGAGATGTCCAGGAATTTAGGCACGTTCACCGGCTACCTTCAGTGTGTTTGTTAGGATCAGGTTTGCGGTCAGTCCAGTTACCACCTCCCTAGAGCTCGTTCTATGTTCAGTAACTTAGCTAGTTCATTCTGTGATCCTCAGCCACTAAGGATCGTAACAGTGGACTTTTTCTAGTTTTTATTACTGACCGCACAGTGTTCTGTCCTGTACTAATTCTATCTAGCTAGAAGTGGCCTCCTTTACTAAATCTTGTTTCATACTACGTATGTCATTTGGTTCTCCTCTCACAGTCATTATTTGTGGGGGGCTGTCCTATCCTTTGGGGATTTTCTCTGAGGCAAGATAGCTTTCCTGTTTCTACCTTTAGGGGTAGCTAGTTCTCCGGCTGTGACGAGGTGTCCAGGGAGTGACAGGAACATCCCACGGCTACTGCTAGTGTCTGTGTTAAGATCAGGAACTGCGGTCTGTATAGTTACCACCTGCTCAGAGCTAGTCGCATGTCGCTCCTACATCACCAGACCATAACAGTACAACTGGCCAAAAATGAGCTGAATGCATCTCAAAAGAAGGAAAAGAAAAAGAGTTCTGAGCCATTTTTTTTTTCTTTAGTCTGTTTTGTTTTTTCCTTCCTCTTAATCTCTGGGTGATTCAGGATTTGGATGCGGGCATGGATGTTCAGGGGTTGTTTTCTCATGTGGATCAGCTTGCTGCAAGAGTACAGAGTATCCAAGATTATGCTGTTCAGACTCCGGCCTTAGAGCCTAGAATTCCTACTCTGGATTTGTTTAACGGGGATAGATCTAAGTTTTTGAACTTTAAAAATAACTGCAAATTGTTTTTTGCTCTGAAACCCCGTTCCTCTGGTGACCCCATTCAGCAAGTTAAAATATTTATTTCTCTGCTGCGTGGTGACCCTCAGGACTGGGCATTCTCCCTTGAGTCAGGGGATCCGGCATTGCTTAATGTAGATGCATTTTTTCAATCGCTCGGATTATTGTATGAGGAACCTAACTCTGTAGAGCATGCTGAGAAAACACTTTTGGCCCTGTGTCAGGGTCAGGAAGCGGCAGAATTATACTGCCAGAAATTTAGAAAATGGTCTGTGCTCACTAAATGGAATGAGGATGCTCTGGCAGCAATTTTCAGAAAGGGTCTTTCTGAAGCCCTTAAGGATGTTATGGTGGGGTTCCCCACGCCTGTTGGTTTGAGTGAATCTATGTCTCTGGCCATTCAGATTGATCGGCGCTTGCGCAAAGTGGTGCACCATTTGGCAGCGTCCTCTGAGCAGAGACCTGAGCCTATGCAATGTGATAGGATTTTGACTAGAGCGGAACAGAGGGGATACAGATGTCAGAATGGGCTGTGTTTTTACTGTGGTGATTCTGCTCATGCTATTTCTGATTGCCCTAAGCGTATTAAGAGGGTCGCTAGATCTGTTACCATTAGTACTGTACAGCCTAAGTTTCTCCTGTCTGTGACCCTGATTTGCTCATTGTCATCTTTTTCTGTCATGGCATTTGTGGATTCAGGCACTGCTCTGAATTAAATGGACTTAGAATTCGCCAGGCGCTGTGGCTTTTCTTTGCAGCCTTTGCAGAGTCCTATTCCCTTGAGGGGTATTGATGCTGCACCGTTGGCCAAGAATAAACCTCACTATTGGACTCAGCTGACTATGTGCATGGCTCCAGCACATCAGGAAAATTGCCGTTTTCTGGTGTTGCATGATTTACATGATGTTGTTGTACTGGGTTTTTCATGGTTACAAGTACACAATCCAGTGCTGGATTGGAAATCTATGTCTGTGACTAGTTGGGGTTGTCAAGGGGTACATAGTGACGTTCCTTTGATGTCAATTTCCTCTTCCCCCTCTTCTGATGTTCCTGAATTTTTGTCAGATTTCCAGGATGTATTCGATGAGCCCAAGTCCAGTTCCCTTCCTCCACATAGGGACTGTGATTGTGCTATTGACTTGATTTCTGGCTGTAAGTTCCCTAAGGGACGACTTTTCAATCTGTCTGTGCCAGAGCATGCCGCTATGCGGAGCTATGTCAAGGAGTCTTTAGAGAAGGGGCATATTCGTCCGTCTTTGTCACCATTGGGAGCGGGATTCTTTTTTGTTGCCAAGAAGGATGGCTCCTTGAGACCCTGTATTGATTATCGCCTTCTTAATAAAATCACGGTCAAATTCCAATACCCTTTACCTTTGCTGTCTGATTTGTTTGCTAGGATTAAGGGGGCTAGTTGGTTTACCAAGATTGACCTTCGAGGGGCATATAATCTTGTTCGTATTAAACAGGGTGACGAATGGAAAACTGCATTTAATACGCCCGAAGGCCATTTTGAATACCTGGTGATGCCTTTCGGGCTTTCTAATGCTCCTTCTGTATTTCAGTCCTTTATGCATGATATTTTCTGCAATTATCTTGATAAATTCTTGATTGTGTATTTGGATGATATTTTGATTTTTTCCAATGATTGGGAGTCTCATGTGAAGCAGGTCAGGATGGTATTCCAGATCCTTCGTGATAATGCTCTATTTGTGAAGGGGTCTAAGTGCCTATTTGGAGTTCAGAAGGTCTCTTTTTTTGGGGTTTATTTTTTCTCCTTCACCTATAGAAATGGATCCTGTTAAGGTCCAAGCCATTCATGACTGGATTCAACCCACATCTGTGAAGAGCCTTCAGAAATTTTTGGGCTTTGCTAATTTTTATCGCCGTTTCATTGCCAACTTCTCTAGTGTGGTTAAACCCCTGACCGATTTGACAAAGAAAGGCGCTGATGTGACAAATTGGTCCTCTGAGGCTGTTGAGGCCTTTCAGGAGCTTAAACACCGATTTACTTCTGCCCCTGTCTTGCATCAGCCGGATGTTTCTCTTCCTTTTCAGGTTGAGGTTGACGCTTCTGAGATTGGGGCAGGGGCCGTTTTGTCACAGAGGAATTCTGATGGTTCCTTGATGAAGCCATGTGCCTTCTTTTCCCAAAAGTTTTCGCCTGCGGAATGCAATTATGATGTCGGAAATCGGGAGTTGTTGGCTATGAAATGGGCATTTGAGGAGTGGCGACATTGGCTTGAGGGAGCCAAGCACCGCATTGTGGTCTTGACCGATCATAAGAATCTTATTTACCTCGAGTCGGCCAAGCGGCTGAACCCTAGACAGGCTCGGTGGTCCCTGTTTTTCTCCCGTTTTGACTTTGTGGTCTCATATCTTCCGGGATCTAAGAATGTTACGGCGGATGCCCTCTCTAGGAGTTTTTTGCCTGAATCTCCTGGAGTCCTTGAGCTGGTTGGCATTCTTAGGGAAGGGGTGATTCTGTCTGCCATCTCCCCTGATTTGCGGCAGGTGCTTCAGGAATTTCAGGCTGATAAACCTGACCGCTGTCCTGTGGGGAAGCTGTTTGTTCCTGATAGATGGACAAGTAAGGTAATTTCTGAGGTCCATTGCTCTGTGTTGGCCGGTCATCCTGGGATTTTTGGTACCAGAGATTTGGTTGCTAGGTCCTTTTGGTGGCCTTCCTTATCGCGGGATGTGCGTTCTTTTGTGCAGTCCTGTGGGACTTGTGCCCGGGCTAAGCCTTGCTGTTCCCGCGCTAGTGGGTTGCTTTTGCCTTTGCCTGTCCCGGAGAGGCCTTGGACGCATATTTTCATGGATTTTATTTCGGACCTTCCTGTGTCCCAGAGGATGTCTGTTATCTGGGTGGTTTGTGACTGGTTCTCTAAAATGGTCCATTTGGTGCCTTTGCCTAAATTGCCTCCTCTGATTTGGTTCCATTGTTTTTTCAGCATGTGGTTCGTTTGCATGGCATTCCGGAGAATATTGTGTCTGACAGAGGTTCCCAGTTTGTTTCCAGGTTTTGGCGGGCCTTTTTTGCTAAGATGGGCATTAATTTGTCTTTTTCTTCGGCGTTCTATCCTCAGACAAATGGCCAAACTGAGCGAACTAATCAAACCTTGGAAACCTATTTGAGATGCTTTGTGTCTGCTGATCAGGATGATTGGATGGCTTTCTTGCCGTTGGCCGAGTTTGCCCTTAATAATCGGGCCAGTTCGGCTACTTTGGTTTTGCCTTTCTTTTGTAATTTTGGTTTCCATCCTCGTTTTTCTTCAGGGCAGGTTGAGCCTTCTGATTGTCCTGGTGTAGATTCCGTGATGGACAGGTTACAGCAGATTTGGACTCATGTGGTAGACAATTTGACGTTGTCTCAGGAAAAGGCTCAGCGTCTTGCTAACCGCCGTCGGTGTGTTGGTCCTCGGCTTCGTGTGGGGGATTTGGTCTGGTTATCCTCTCGTCATGTTCCTATGAAGGTTTCTTCCCCTAAGTTCAAGCCTCGGTTTATTGGTCCTTATAAGATTTCTGAGATTATCAATCCAGTGTCTTTTCGTTTGGCCCTTCCAGCCTCTTTTGCCATCCACAATGTTTTCCATAGATCTTTGTTGCGGAGATATGTGGTACCCGTTGTTCCATCTGTTGATCCTCCTGCCCCGGTGTTGGTTGAGGGGGAGTTGGAATATGTGGTTGAGAAAATTTTGGATTCTCGTTTTTCGAGGCGGAGGCTTCAGTATCTTGTCAAGTGGAAGGGTTATGGCCAAGAGGATAATTCTTGGGTGGTTGCCTCCGATTTGGTTCGTGCTTTTCATTTGGCTCGTCCTGATCGGCCTGGGGGCTCTGGTGAGGGTTCGGTGACCCCTCCTCAAGGGGGGGTACTGTTGTGAATTCCGCTCTTGGGCTCCCTCCGGTGGTTGTAAGTGGCATTTTTGTGAATTCTGTTCTTGGGCTCCCTCCTGTGGTTTTGAGTGGTATGGCTGCTTCTGGGATTTAGCATCAGCAGCTGTTTTCACTCTTCGTCTTTCTGGCTCGGCTATATTAGTCTGGCCTGTTCCCTCATTCAATGCCAGTTGTCAATTGTTCCAGCCTGGAGTCACGGCTCTTTGGATTTCCCTTACACTCTGACCAGTTCAGCAAAGCTAAGTCCTTGCTTGTCCTTTTGCAGTTCACTTGTTGTGGACTTTGTTGTTTAGCACTTTCTATGTTTTGCTCATTTGTCCAGCTTATCAGTATGAACCTATTTAGCTAAGCTGGAAGCTCTGGGCAGCAGAGTTTGCCCTCCACACCTTTAGTCATGTGTGGAGATTTTTGCATTTGATGTTGGGTTGCCACAGAGGTAGTGCACCTCATCCAGAGGTGTGGGACTCCACTCCCGGGTAAGGAGGGGGCACTACCTAGGACCCACACACTTGCACTCAACATCACATCACCTTAGCCTGGTAAGTTGGGCAGACCCTAGAGAATGGGACGGGATCTCACTCAGGCAAAAAGAGTGGTGACAGTAGGAGGGGAGTGTGTAGTCAGTCTGTGGGGAGGAGAAGAGAGCAGACGTAGGAGTCTGTGAGAAGAAGTAGAAGGAGTGCGATGTGCAGAAAGGAGCTCCCAGAGAGAGGGAGCTAGAGAAAGGTGAAGCTACAGAAGGAAAAGAAAGAAAGGGTCCTAGGGGCACGGGTAGTGAGGAATCCACCCATGGGCCCACATCCATGCCAACCATAGTTGGGTGGAGGGACCAGGTCACAGGGGGGAACCAGCCACCCAAGACTAGAAGAGAACTACAAGGCTCAGCTAGCAAGCCAGAGGCTGTGGTATCTGTATGTGCCACAGCCACATCCACACACATTCACTGAAAAGGCAGCCATATAGGACCAAGGGGACTAGACAGACGTCACCTGACAAGATCCGAGGCTGCTGGCTTGGAACACTGTGTGTGAAGGCACAGGGCTGGAGAGGTGGGAGCCAGTGCAGCGAGACGAACAGGAAAGGAACATAAGAAGGGGGTTCTGGCAAAGTTCACCCCAAATTACCTGAGAGCTGCCTGGACCACAGACCCGGAGGACTCAGCACTCTAGCTGGGGACAGCATCTAAGAACTGAGAGTAAAGGTGTGGAAACTGCACTCTGCTCTGTCCTCTGAATTATTACTGCATCACCTGCCCTGCACCACAACATCCACCATTACTGACTGTAACACCTTACTGCCCTGGGGCCTAGCTCTACCCGTGGAGAGCTGTAACATCTCTACTGCATCACCATCTGCCCCAGAGGACCTGAACCGCAGCGTTGGCCACCTTCTTATTGCCGAATATCACGGGTGGCATCACAAACAATATCCCTATAAACTTTATTTCCCCTTTCAATTGATTGACTTTTATTGGACGCACAGGGCCACGGACCAGGTCACTGCTGCCGTGACCACATCCCTTTAAGAACTGGCCTGGTGCCGAGTATCCCCATGGATGTGGCGGGCACTCCATTTAACATGTTAACAGCGGGTCGCAAATACACCCACTGCTGTTAAGGGCAAATGTCAGCTGATAAAATCAGTTGTCATGTGCCAGAAAAGTTAGAGACACTATATATGAAGTATATATACATCATAAGTCGTGAAAGGATTGAAGAAAAAGTTTGTTTTTTACAATTTGTTTTCATATTCCAATATTTCACACATATACACCAAATAGATACAATAGCCTGCTTCAGGTGCTAGCTTTACCTGTACTTACCTACTTTTTGTTGTCACATTTTATTTTCATAATTTTTGCCCCTTTCTTTCATAAAAAGCAATTGCTTATTCTGTTCTCGAAATAGGGAACATTTTTGGACCATGTTAAAGTAAAAAAAGCCTAAAAATTCTGTTAGTGCTGTTTATTGTTACACTGGCTGTTGGCTAACACTATTTATCATTCATTTCTCTGTTTGTTATATGAGGTAACTTTGACATTTATAATACACAAAACAAGAAAAAAGAAAAAAATCTATCCGCACTAACAGGTGGTAATTGCTGAAAACTCCAATCCACTGCTGTGTGTCAATCTATGCAGCCAGAGCTTGAGAACGGGGTGCACCTCTTGTGAAACATAGTCCATATAATAAATAGTAAAAGGAATCGAGGGCACTCACCGTCTGACGTGTGATTCAGTCCTTTATTGTGGCATAAAATAGTATTGGCAGGTCTTACAGGGAAATGCGGGTGTCGGGAGACGACGGACCGTTTCGCGCGTGTGCGCTTCTACAGGTCTCTGTAGAAGCGCACACGCGCGAAACGGTCCGTCGTCTCCCGACACCCGCATTTCCCTGTAAGACCTGCCAATACTATTTTATGCCACAATAAAGGACTGAATCACACGTCAGACGGTGAGTGCCCTCGATTCCTTTTAATATTTGACATTTATAAAGCTGTGTTTGCAGTCTCAGACTGTTACACATCTTTTCTGGGCAATTAAAAGCTTAGCAGTATTGTTGATTCACAGCAAATTAATTTGCTGCAAATCAAATTTTTAAGAAAATGTTTGTTGGATCTGATTAATTTGATTTGCAAAAGATTTTACCATTCCTGGTCTGTACATATAAATCAATTGTAAATCTTTTCAGTTCTTCATAACAATGAGTTAAGATATTGCACTGAGGTCTATATAATGTAAATCATTGCAGTTGTTTCATCAAACCTTTCATAAATGAGTACTACAAGCAAATATCAGAAGCCTCATGATCTTATAGGAGAAATATGCTTCTTATCCATTTATGGGTAGAGATCGGTTTGGTTAAGTTTGCCAAACAGTTCATCGAATAGACGCGAACCCCATTGAATTCAGTGGGAGGCGAAACCAAACAAATAGTCACAACACATGCATAGAGACCAAAACCAACAAACCGGCTCTCCATGCGTGTGTTTTGAATGTCACACAGCTGCGACACATGCAGCTGCAATGCCGGACAGCTGATCATCTGGAGCGATCCAGGTACTCAAGTTCCCTCTGCAGCTTATCCGGTAAGAGCTATAGCGTGCTGAATAAGGAGGGAGTTGAACATATTCGCTCATCTCTAATCTCGAGCTCAATATCAATGTTATCATAGAGAATTTGGATCCTTTTGCATTTTGTTTTTCAAAAATGGAAGAGTGGCCTGAGCTCGCCTTGTCATGCCTTGGACTTTTATATGTGTGTGTCTTTATTTAATTTTCACAACATCAGGTTTGCCTGGTCTGGTTATCAAGAATAGAGTTGACCTTACCTGTTTTTTAATTATATTTATTGCATAGGCTCCGGCTGATGAATACTCTCATCATCATACACCTGCTTTCACTGCTATCACAGCTGCTGGCTCACACACTGACATCTGCGTGACCGTGTGGGGACTGTAGCGCTCGGAGCGGTGGTAGGAACAAATTGCCGATTAGAGTCGTTGTTTCTTGCTCTGTCACACAGATGATGGCGTGGAAAACACCGGATGTTAGAGCTGCCAATCCCGAACAGTAACATGGACTTCAGGGAGAAGTCCGAGTTCGGGGTCCATGAACGAACACTAGGTGTTCGGTACGGACCCCAAACTTTACCGTTAGAGTTCGCCCATCCCTAATCAGGGTTCCTCTTTTGTGATGATTGCTGTGTACTTTGCATCATTTATAGATTTAGAAGAGACTTTTAAGGGATTGGCAGTTCAAGACAGTTTTAAAGACTATAAACTTCTAATTGTGTACTGGATTTTCAGAACATGTGGTTATCTTTTTTTTTTTTACCTTAGTAAATACATTAAAAATCAAGGTCTACCTCCGCATTCTGTAATTGCTTTGAGATAGTTATACAAAATTCAAAATAAAAGGCAGCCATATGAAAGCAGCCTTAATCACATAAAATAGAAGGTGGGATGCAGATAAAAAGTGTGAGTAATACTTAAGTAACGAGTGGGAACATTCTCTAATGTTTTGTGTGAATTTATGACAAGTCTCTTTGTCATCATTTTTATTATTGCTTGTAACTAAAGTTCTACAGAACCTTGAAAACTGTCATGTATGATATTTCAGAATTATAGGTTTGTGTAATGTTGAGAAAAAAGTGGTTACGCACATCCAAAGATAAAAAAAATTCTTTAGGCTTTATTATCAATCAATATCTTTAAACGTCCATATGTGAACAGTGGTACAGAAACCGCTCTTAAGCATTTCTGGCGCTAACTGCGACCTTAGTCATAGAGCATGATTACTGGAGTGTTACAACCACATAGATAAGAAAAGATAGACCACATTTACCAAATGTCAACTATTTAATTAGATCATGTGCAAGAGTCATAGAGTTACCACCCACAGTTTGAAAGAAGAGGGTGGAAAACAAAAGAGAACTGCAGCAAAACATTGGATTTATTATAAATAGTGATGAGCGAGTATACTCGTTGCTCGGGTTTTCCTGAGCACGCTCTGGTGGTCTCCGAGTATTTGTTAGTGCTCGGAGATTTTGTTTTTGTTGATTCAGCTGCATGATTTACAGCTACTAGCCAGCCTGAATACATGTGGGGGTTAACTTGTTGCTAGGGAATCCCAAAATGTATTCAAGCTGTCTAGCAGCCGTAAATCAAGCAGCTGTGTTGGCGAAAACTAAATCTCTGAGCAGTTACAATTACTCCGAGACCACCCGAGCGTGCCCGGGAAAACCCGAGCAACGAGCATACTCGCTCATCACTATTTATAAAGCTTGAAGATTTTTTTTTTATTTTTGGATGTGCTTAGCCACTTTTTTTTTCTCAACACTGGACATTCCTGTTTGGTCAGCAGTCTCAGAAAAGCACTCCAGAATATCAATACAGGTGTTAATTAAAATTGTGAGTACTACTGGGATTTTGTTTTTGCTTTTAGTATATGTACTAAAGCTCTGTGCAGTTTGTCTACGGACTTTTTTTTATTTTTTAGGAAACTTAAATATGTCAATAGAAATGCATATACATAAAAATACTTCCATCCAGGAGACATTATTCATTTTTGCTTTTCAGGTTAACTGTTCGAGCTGAATGTCCAATGCATTTAGAGGATTTTCCTATGGACGCTCATGCCTGCCCTTTGAAGTTTGGAAGTTGTGAGTATTCCAAAAATTCCTCCAATGCTATGAAATATATTTCTTCTTTGTGGTTTTTTTTTTTATTTTATTTGGTGAAAAAAATTGAATCATAAATTGAGCTTAGAGGGGTTTTTCGTTTTTAGGTAAATAAAATCATTATTCTAATCAGAATGTATGCACCTTTATACATTTGTATTAAACATAAAAATACACTTCCCCTTAACAACCAATGATATATATATATATATATATATATATATATATATATATATATATATATATATATATATATATATATAGTAGGTGAGTAGGTGCATTTTCACAAGTAAACAAAACAAGAAAAAGCCCTATAAAAGTCTTTATTAATTTATTATTAAAATATTAGGAAATAATAGACATCACAGAATAACATGTATCAAGTGTAAAAGAAAAAAATAGTAATAACTAGGGTCATAGGATTAAGAAATGGGCTCTGTAGTAGCTGATTCAACCCGAAGTTACCCCACCTGTCCACAAAGGTTGGCATCCTAGTGTGAACAAGTCTAACAAGTCATGGCTACTATGTACAAACTATTGTGAATGAAAGGATATTTGTGCATTCCCATAGGCTGTGTATATTTCATATTAAAGGGAACCTGTCACCAGGTTTGGCCGATATGAGTTACGGCCACTGCCTTTCAGGGCTTGTCCACAGCATTCTACAATGCTGTATATAAGCCTTGATCTGACCTGAAAGAGCAGAAGAATAACTTTTATTATACTCACCTAGGGGGCGGTCCGGTCCAATGGGTGTTGCTCTTCTTGGTCCGGTGCCTCCCATCTTCTTATGATTCCCGTCCTCCTGCTTGCGCTGGGCATCTCTGACCTTTCCTGGCACCTGCTCACTGCAGTACTTTGCTCTGCCCTCAACAGGGCAGTTAAGTACGCCTGCACAGGAGCACGATTCTAGGGAGCCTGTGTGGATGATGCAGGGACGTGTATTCCACATGAAGCAAGCAGGAGGACGGGGATCGGACTGGACTGTTCCCCAGGTGCGTATAATAAAAGTTATTTTTCTTCTCTTCCAGGTCAGGTCGTGCGCTTATATACAGCATTATATAATACTGTATCAGCCCTGAACGGTGGTGGCCATAACACATACAGTATCTGGTGACAGGTTCCCATTAACATGACAGAGGGAGTGAAAGTTTAATTCCTTCTCCTGACTCTGGAATTGAACACTATTCATATATTCTGTGCGTTTTGAAATATCACTACAGGACATATGTTTAACTTGCACTATAAATGTCCATCTAGGTGAGTCCTCTACTATAAGGGTTGCAATGTGCCATTGAACATATATGTAAATTGTGACATTATTCACTGTGACTTTAAAACCTCTTATTGATATATAATACTTTGGGCATACAAGACATTGCTAAAAAAGATTTGTGGGATACAATAACCTGTTAACTTGAACTGCATGCCATACTAATTGACAACTAGTACCTATCCTACACATATTTAAGGGTACTAAGGGTATCAATTTACTATTGAACATATATGTAAATTGTTACATTGTTTACTGTGACTCTATAATTTTTGGTTCTCAATTTAGGAATAGGGTCTATTAGGGAACTAAAGGTTAATCCATGGTGAGCGGGGTACCGTATTGTTCAAACTAGGGCGCTAACCCTTGCAGAGAGGAAGGGGTACCTTAGGGTTCAATCAAGGACTTTAGCTCCCATTCCCTAAACCTACTGTTATTCTTTTTTACTTTTACACTGATATATCAGTTTCTGTGATGTCTATTATTTCTTTGTATTTTGATAATATATTAAGACTATTTATAAGGATTTTTCTTATTTTGTTTACTTGATAAGAGTTCCATTGCTTAGTCTTTGTTTTTTCTCTAAGTGCTATTTCCCAACCATAAATAATATATCCTGTGGTCTTGTGAATACTTTCCATTGTAATCATGAAATCATGAAATCTGGCTGTAATACACAGCAAGTTAATAGCAACTGGGGCATATAAGGTGATTATCGAGGCAAACCAGCCTTCTATTGACCCCCATTACTGACATCAGTATCTGCCTAATAGATCATGCCAGAGTCGAGCCCTTTTGGAATGGATGTCAGTATAAAGCTTACAATCTAGAACTCATTGGAATACTGTGCATCCCAAAGCATTTTACAAACTATCAAATGGTTGCTGGGTCTATTTCCCTAGTGGGATAAAAACAATTTGGTGCCACCGTGCTCATCTAAAGTAAATAATTACTTATACCGCGTTGCATAAAAAAAGTTGAATAAGGTTTTCTTTCCTCCAGTCCCCCCCAAAAAAAAAAAAATAAAAAAAAAATAATTCAATAAATTGTATATAGCCTGAAATATTAGCAATAAAACTTACAACTAATCCTTCAAAGTACAGACCTCATACAGCTACTTTACCAGAAAACATGAAAAGGGTCGATGAATGAAGGAGGGATTCAGCTCATGGGCAAACAGTGTTTTTTTTATTCAGGTGAATATAGTACAGAAGATTAAGGGAAAAACCTTCACGGTTGCGATAAAATCTACGCGTTTCAGATGTCTCTACACCCTTAGTCATGACTAAAGAGGAGGAGACACATGACGGTTTTATCCTTAATCCTCTGTACTATATTGCCCATGAGATGGATCCCTCCTTCCTTCTTCTTTGTCTGCATATCTACGCTATGACAGTGTCTTTCCGTGCTCTGCTACACTGGGATATGCCTATGGTGAGCTGATGGCCTCTGTTGTATTGACTCTTTAAAGAGTACCTATCTTTAACCTGTTTCTAATTTTAAAAAAACAACTTAAAAGGGAACCTGTTACTTAGTTGTACGAGTTACCAGGTGTTTATTTAATTGAAACAATGTGGCGTACACATGTGGGAGAGACCTGTCAATCAACTGTAGAGGGGCAGGGAAATGTCTGCTGGGGGGTGGGCTGGTCTAGTCAAATCTCTTCCTACAGTTCCCATGCATCTTTTCAAACTATGTATCCTCCAAAAAATGACATATCAGGCTCTGATTCATAGTGTCCATATTACGAGCAGCATATAGAGGTTGTGTGATCAGAATATATTGATATATTTTTCAGAATCAAAGCCCCTTTTGAGTGAGCTGCAAAGAGTGTTTTAAACAAATACATGAACAATGACAATTTGCTCCAAACTGTGCCAAAGCCTAGAGGAACTCATAAAAGTACATCTGCCACAGAGACAGCCCATGGACTAAAGCGGTGCTTTTATTTTTGGTCAAATGTTTCCTAATCAAAAAGTTCCTTCGATATGTTCAAGTCCTCTAATATTTTGCAGCCATAACAATATTAAATGTACCTATACATCACAATATAGTTTTAATATATATATATATATTTTTAATTTAAAGTATCATTTACATTGGATTGTATGGAGAAGTTCATTAACATATGTTTAAATATCATATTCAATAGTGAATGGGACAGAATACATGTGAATAAAATGTAATTTTAACCATAATATTACTCTGTATTACAGTTGATTACATAAAATTGAGATATAGGTGTAGGTCATTGTTTATAGCTTAGAAGTTTATCATATCTGGATGATTATCTGACCTTCTACCTACAGTAATGCAATACATAAACCTAATGAACCATACCCCGAGGTTTCATGAATTTGCACTTACAGTGGTCCTTAAAATTTCAGAGAATATGAGAGACAAGGTCAATTAGGCAGGAGGATATTTCTTTGTCATACATTTAAAGAGTGAGATTGCAAATAGTTTTGTGTTTCATCTTTCAGGTTTATCATCTTTATGTATGTACACATATGCACAGAAGATAAAGATAAAAAAAAGGGATGGCTACATCCAAAATGTGACAAAAGTAAAAAATGAATACATCCAATGTTGATATGGTCCCTGACATTGGTGCTGTGAGATTGTGAATCCTGATATCAATGGTATGAGATTGTGATCCCTGAGATCAATACTGTGAGATTTTGATATCTGAGATTAGTGTTCTGAAATAGCGATCTCTGAGATCAGTTCTTTGAGATTGCAATCCCTTAGATCAGCGCTTAGATTGTGATCCATGATATCAATGCTCTGAGATTGCAATCCCGTAGATCAGTTTTCTTAGATTGTACTCCCCTAGGTCAGTACCATGTGATTGTGCTCCATAAGATCAGTTTTTTGGGATTGAATTTTAATAGAATATACAGTTGTGCTCAAAAGTTTACATACCCCAGCAAAATTTTTGTTTTATTGGCCCTTTTTTCATTGAATTTGAATGATAACACCAAAACTTTTTCTCCACTCATGGATAGTGGTTGGATGAAGGCATTTATTGTCAAACAATTGTCTTTTCTCTTTTTAAATCATAATGACAACCCAAAACATCCAAATGACCTTGATCAAAAGTTCACATACCCCATTTCTTATTACGGTGTATTGCCCCCTCTAATATCAATGACAGCTAGAAGTCTTCTGTGGTAGTTGTGGATGAGGTTCTTTATTTTCTCAGATGGTAAAGCTGCCCACTCTTCTTGGCAAAAAGCCTCCAGTTCCTGTAATTTCCTGGGCTATCTAGCATGAACTGGGTGCTTGAGACCTGCCCAGAGTGGCTCAATTATATTGAGGTTAGGAAACTTAGATGGCCACTTCAGAACCTTCACTTTGTTCTACTGTAGCCAATGACAGGTTGACTTGGCCTTGTGTTTTGGATCATTGCCATGTTGGAACATCCAAGTACGTCCATGCACAGCTCCCAGGCCGATGAGTGCAAATTTGCCTCCAGTATTTGCTGATAACATGCTGCATTCATCTTTCCTTCAACTTTGAACAAGTTTCCTGTGCCTTTGTAGCTCACACCCTCAAAACATCAGTGATCCACCTCCGTGCTTTAAAGTTGGAATGGTGTTTCTTTCATCATAGGCCTTGATGACCTCTCTCCAAATGTAACGTGTAATGATTGTAGCTAAAAAAGTCTATTTTGGTCTCATCACTCCAAATTATCTTGTTCCAGAAGTATTGAGGCTTGTCTCTATGCTGTTTTGTGTATTGTAGGTGAGATACTTTGTGGCATTTGTGCAGTAATGGCTTTCTTCTGGCGACTTGACCATGCAGCCAATTTTTCTTCAAGTGCCTCCTTATTGTGCATCTTGAAACAGCTACACTGCTAGTTTTCAGAGAGTCCTGTATTTCAGCTGATGTTATTTGTGGGTTTTACTTTGCATCCCGAACAATTTTTCTGGCAGTTGTGGATGACATTTTTGTTGGTCTTGCTGACTGTGGTTTAGTTTTACAGGGCTCCTGATTTTCCATTTGTTAATCACAGTTTGAACGCTGCTGACTTGCATTATCAACTCCTTGGATATCTTTTTGTATCTCTTTCCTGTTTTATACAGTTCAACTATGTTTTCCATAGATCCATTGACAATTCTTTTGCTTTCCCCATGACTCACAATCCAGAAATGTTAGTGGCTGGATAAAAGATGCAAAAGTCTGTCTGGATCCCAGAAACTCACTCAGCTTTTATGCACACAAACTGATTACAAGCAAACAGGTCACAGGTGAGGATGTGAAACTACAGCACAGAACTAGGAGAGATGGGGGAAAGCTGATCCTGTACTAAGACTAGGCTGAAACCCTACGATGGAGTGGGCGACCCATTCCTTGCGGATAGACCCACCGACGATCCTAGTCTAAACTCAGCGAAGACCTATAGATAACGGGAAGGAGGTCCCTAAAAGATCTAAGGACTGGGTACAAAAAACATGTCACCTCCTAATAGGAAACACAGAGAAGGCTGCAGAAACAAACTGAAAACATAAACAAAAGATAGCAGAACCAGAGATCCCATAACTGCAAAATATCAAACACAGAAAGCTGTCTAAGCACCTGGCCAGAACTCTAGCGGATTATCACTGTTGTCCAGCAAGGAATGGGAGGCAGGTGCTGGGTAATAAAGGTTGATGCAATCACCTGACCAAGACAATCCAGCACTAGGGGAAAAAGACCAGCAGCCAGAAAACCATAGCAAGATGGCGGATGGTCAAAGCAAAACAGATTCTAACCGATGTTACCTTTAGTAGCCATTCAAACCCATTTGTGTCAACTTCTATGCATGTTATCATGCCAAAATCACCTGGGTATGTGAACTTTTGATCAGCGTCATTTGGATGTTTTGGGTTGGCATTGCGATTTAAAAAGAGAAAAAACAGCAGTTTGACAATAAATGGCTTCACCCAACCACTAACCATGAATGGAGAAAAAAAAATTGGTGTTATCATTCATATTCTCTGAAAAAAGGCCAAGAAAGCAAAAAAAAATCTGCCTGGTTATGTAAACTGTATATTAGGACTAGATTGAACTCTAGACGTTCACATTTAATTTTGTCACATCATTTGCAAAAGTGAAATAAACCTGTTAGTTTTTAACAGTGAAGTGTTTTTGTCTATTTTTTATTGATATGGATTTATCTTGAAAAAATGTACTGCTTTTGTAAAGCAAATAACGAAATATATAGACACTTGGGAATTGGAATAGAAATTGCAAACAACTACAAAACCACAAATTAATTTTAAAATCATGTTTTGTATAGAACAAGGCTGTTTCATTCTCAACAACGAATGTCCTTCCCGGAGCATTTTGTGTGCAAAACACATTAGTGGGGCATGGCCTTTACGTTAGCGGTAACCCTGTGATTCTTTACAAAGCTTTAGTTCATGTAGACATCATTATCACCTACAATCTCGGCACCCATTGTGAAATTGTTATTGCTGTTACAAGCAACTGATATACAGAAGGGTTGTTTGGTTTCATACATTTGAAGGTCATCATCACCATATTAGAGGACATCCTTGTATTATCTCAGAACCCTTCATATCTGCCTGTCAAAATAATGTCTAAAATTTCCATTCACATCTGTCCAAGTATCACATATGTGTGCAAATATCACCTTCTGTCCTTCTAGATAGATAACGTTAACAATGTCAATGTTAATGTTTGCAGAAAAATTGGAACTCTTGAATAAAAACTATTTCCTTTTGGAAATGCAAAATTGCATTCAAATGCAATAACGGGTGATCAAAAGATTGTATCTACACCAAAATGGTATCAATAAAAATCTCAGCTCGATGCACAAACAATAAGCCCTCGCCAACCCCAGATCCCAAAAAATTGAGACTCTACGGATCTTGGAAAATGTCTTTTTTTTTCAAGAAAATTTAAATTTCTTTTTCACCACTTAAACAGAAAAGAACCTTGACATGTTTGGTGTCTCTGAACTCATATTGACCTGGAAAATCATAATGGCAGGTCACTTTTAGCATTTAGTGAACATGGTAAAATAGCAAAACAAAAAACCATTGTGGATTTGCATTTTTTTTTTTTTTTTTTGCAATTTCACTGCACTTTGAATTTTTTTTCCCTATTTTCCAGTACACTATATGGTATATGGTGTCGTTCAAAAGTACAAATCATCCTACAAAAAATAAGCCCTCGCATGGTCATATTGACAGAAAAATAAAAGTTATGGCTCTGGGAAGAAGCGGAGCATAAAATAGAGACTCAAAAATGGAAAAACCCAAAATGGTGAAGGGGTTACTGCATTATTCTGCCCTAAAAAACACATATGGGACACCGCATGGAAATATGCCATACCAAAAGCATGCTGGGATTTCTTAATAATATAAAAAAATAAACTGGCTGCAAAAAGTAGAGTGAAAATGTGAAAAAATGCTACACAAATATTTATTCTTTGTTAAATATTACCCTTGAAGCTTTCATCTTGCAGCAACATTTTTGAATTTTTGAATATAAATCCTCCATAATAAGTGAGAAACTCAGCTTTGACTAAAATTGGTAACATCCTTAGTTCAGAATCAAAACAATATACAGGATATAATATTGAGAAAGTATACTAAGCTCACCTAAGGAGGTGGGTTCTCCAAACCAGGTGAGCATCTCTCCCTGTAGGTTATGTTGCAAATTAACAGTCCTGATGGATGATATGAGGATCAGCAAGAACCAGAATAGCAGGGTATGCAGAATAGTAGACAAACAACCAGGGTAGGTAGCACCAGTTGAAGCTGAGCCAGGTGTGAGGATACCCATGGGACCAAAAATTATATAGAAGCTGTTATCTTCTAGCAATGGGCAGTTAATCACAGCAATGACAGAGAAATAGATACAGCCTGGTATGTTCTAGAAGGCAATGCATGCATGCATGCATGCAAACCATAACTTGTAGCAACTGTTACCCACCCTCAGTTAAGAAGTGAAGTAGAGTGACGCATTACCTCATTTGCAGAGGCAATAACCAAGAACAGTTGCAAGACATTAGTAATTTGCATGCTAAGGACAAACGGAGCGCCCGCGAGGCTCGTGGGGTATTCGGGACGGTTCTTATAATAATCTTTATTTTTTTCATAATAATCTTTATAATAATCTTTATTTTTATATAGCACTAATATTCCGCAGCGCTTTACAGACATTACAATCACTGTCCCCAATGGGGCTCACAATCTAAATTCCCTATCAGTATGTCTTTGGAATGTGGGAGGAAACCCACACAAACACGGAGAGAACATACAAACTCTTTGCAGATGTTGTCCTTGGTGGGATTTGAACCCAGGACTCTAGCGCTGCAAGGCTGCAGTGCTAACCACTAAGCCACCGTGCTGCCCACGGGGGTTGTCACGGCAGCAGTGATCCGTCGCCCTGGGCATCCAATAAAATGGAAATTAAAGGGGAGTAAAGTTTATGGGCCACATTCTCAGTACCACCTCTTAATGGCTTTCCTCATGCCAATCCAGTAGAATGTCTCACGAAGTAGGACCTCCAGCTTCTTCCACCCGAGGTGTCCTGCTCCATTGTGGTATGCCTTTAAGATCATTGGCACATCCTGCTTCTGGACTACCACTTGCCAGACCAGCTCGAGTGTGCGCGAGTTGATGTTCCTCTGACACAGCTTACCCTCATAGATGAACAACTTGCTCTTCTCCTTCCACAACCTTTGTGTTTCCAGTGGAGCATCTGGGCCAGGGTGTGAGTCAGCTTGGGTCAGCAACTCCTTTACTAGGTGGACTGCTGTGTCGCTATCCGGCATCTCTGCCCATCCATGGTGGGGCAACGGGTTAAACGTGGCCTCTTGCATGACATAGCACTTGTTCCTCAGGCAATGGGAGGCAGTGGTGGAAGGCTGGTAACTCGATTTCTTCTAGCTCTTCCAGGTCTTCTCCCTCGTATGGTAAATTGGGCATCCTGGAAAGCGCATCAGGATTAGCGTTCTTATGCCCCGCTCGGTACTTGATGGTAAATTCGTATTTGGACTGCCGGGCCATCCATCGCTGTTCCAATGCACCTAGCCCTGTGGTTTCCAAATGAGTCAATGGGTTATTGTCCGTGAATATGGTAAACTTCGCTAACGCCAGGTAGTGTTTAAATCACTCTGTCACAGTCCAGACTATGGCGATAAACTCCAGCATGAAGGAGCTATAGTTGTCGGGGTTCCTTTCAGTGGGACGAAGCTTCCTGCTGGTGCAGGCAATCACTCTCTCTTTGCCTTTCTGCACTTATGTCAGCACTGCTCCCAATCCCATGTTGCTGGCATCAGTATAAAGTATGAATGGTTGGTCATAGTCTGGATAGGCTAGGACTTCATCTCCTGTGAGAGCCAACTTCAGCCAGGTGAAGGATTCTTCTAACCTGCTGTTCCACTTGAATGGAGGATTCATGTTCTTGGCCTTCTTGGATTAGCCCACTAGAAGGTCTAGCAGGGACGCAGCTATCTTGGTGAAGCCCTTGTTGAATATCCGGTAGTAGCCTACCAACCCGAGTAACTGCCGTACTTCATGAATGGTCTTGGATTTTTGCCAGTCTCGGATAACAGTGACTTTGTCAGGGTCTGGTGCCACGCCTTCTGCACTTACAACATTGACTAGATACTACACATTGGGCTTCAACAGGTGGCACTTGGACTGCTTCACTCTCAGGCCAAAGTTGGACAAGACTTTGAACACCTAGGCCAGGTGCTTCAAGTGGTCTTCATAGGTTTTAGAGAAGAAGATGATGTAATCCTGGTACAGCAGAGCGGTTTTGAAGTTTTTATGTCCTAGGCAGCATTCCATTAACTGCTGGAACGTTCCCAGTGCATTGCAGAGCCCAAATGGCATGCAGTTGGACTTGCAGAGGTCCATTTGTGTCATAAAAGGTGTCTTCTCTCTGTCTGCTTCTGCTACGGGGCCTGCCAATACCCACTGGTGAGATCTAAGGTGGAGAAATAGTTAGCAGATTTCAAGGCAGCTAATGACTCCTTAATTCATGGTAACGGGTAAGCATCTTTATGTGTTATGCGGTTTATCTGCCTGTAGTCAACACACATCTTCATTGTACCATTGTTCTTTCTAATGAGGATTAATGGAGCTGCCCAGGGGCTACAACTGTCTCTGATCACCTCAGCCTCCTTCATTTCCCATAACATACCCTTGGCACATTGATAGTGAGCTGGGGGTACAGGCCGGTACCTCTCTTTAATGGGCAGATGATCTCCGGTGGGGATATGGTGTTGGACCTCGTTTACCTGCCCAAAGTCTAGAGGGTGTTTGCTAAAGACCCGCTCATGTTCTTGGACCACCTGGTAAGCTCCATGCTTTTGGGGCAAAGGGGTGAAGTCAATGCCTACGTGCAGCTTCTTACACCAATCCTCCAGCTGTTCTGCAGAGCCATTATTCTCCACCTGGCTGGACAGGACCAAGGGTTCCACTGCCTGCACTGCATTGTTACTGACAGTGAACAGCTTAGCAATGGTGGCGTATCGGGGTAAATCTACCTCTTTTTCTCCACAATTCAGGATGCGTATCGGTACCCTTCCCTTACGGACATCGACTAACCCTATGGCTTTCAGAATGGTGGGCCTACTATAAGAGTACATGGGTTCTACCAGGGCCTGGTAATCTTGAACCCTGAGACCTATTGCTGCTCGACATCAGATTAACATTTCACTCCTAGGGGTATTGCAATGGGGATTGGATCACTCACTCTGACACTGCCAAATTCTCCTCCAGACAGTTCTACCTGTTTTCTCTGCATCAGGGCTTTGATCTTTTCTTGCAGGACTCGCTGCTCACCGGAACTGACAGTTTTGGCTACCTGCTGCAATAAAACAATAACCTCTCCAAGACAATTTTCTATCACATTGGTACCTAAGGTAATCATTGGGTCACATTCTCGCCGATCAATATCTTCAATTATCAGACTTTGGGCTTTCAACTTTACTCGCCCCACCTTAATGGTCACCTCCTTATACCCCACTTGTGGCAAATGCTTACCATTGCTGGTGACTATTGTTAAATCATTATCTGGGCTGCGGGTAATATCAGAGAAAGTCCAGTACCGTTTGTAAAGAATATATGGCATAGTCGTCACCTGGGAGCTAGTGTCCAGTAAAGTGTTCATCGGGATTCCATCAATCACAATGGGCAGGACCGGTCGTCCTCTGACGTACTTGTCTCGCAAGCTTTGTGACCCTGGTCATCTTACTCCTGATGGTTGGCCCTCTGCCCCAGATGTTGCTCATTTCAGTTGCAGAATCTTGCGATGTGCCCCACCTGGTTGCAGTGGCAACAGATGGGCTGTCCATCCTGGTCGTAGCGATCATTGTCTCTCCCTCTGGTTGGTGGGATTCTCTTCCGCCGTCGTGACGGGACATCATCTGGGCTAGAGGCCAGCTGGATCTTCTCCTTTGGGGACACTTGCATGGACTGCATTGGTTTGGTTAGTGCAGCCACACTTTTGATCAGCTCCTTAACCTGAAGACATAGTTCTGCAGAAGGGTCATTATCTAGCATCTGCGCGTTGGCTTCCACGAGGGTCTGGGGAAAGGATGCCACTTCCTGGTGGTATGTAAATTCCTTGCATCTAGGTGGCGCAATGCCGCTGGAATTTGGTTCACGCAGCACCCGGATGGCCCTATCCTTAAAGTCCAGGTCATGGTTTTGTAGGGCCATGATGTGCAGCTGTGTTCTGTGGGTGTTGGATAGGAGTCCCTCAATAAACTGCTCCTTCAGCAATCTATCCTCTTCTTGTACACTGTCAGGGTCAACCTGCCTTATGGCCTGCATCGCCTCCTGAGGATTAAGGACATAGTCCTGTATACTTTTCTTTCACTCTTTGATTGCACCGAAAGAATCTCATTTTAATCTCTGCTGCAGTGCGTGTGTCAAAGATGTCCTTCAACCTGGCCAAGATTTGCTTAACAGTTTTTTTATCAGTGTCCTGCCAAGACTTTACCTCCCACTGGGCCGCACCAGTTAACTGGCCAGTAAGGATGCTGACTTTTTGACTTTCAGACAGGGGGTACACTTCAAACAAACTACATAGTCTCTCCTTGAAATCGCTCAGGGTGTTCGACTCCCTTGAAAACTGCGGTAACCAGGCCGCTCCCGGTATGTACGGCTTGAATTTTTATTCAATACGGGCGACATTTTCCTCGCCCATAGTGAACCTCAGCCAGGCTCTGGGTATCGTTATTGTAATAAGCGGCTGTTCCACCAGCGGAATCAAGTCAGCTCCTGAGGGTTTCCAAGTCGGGGCCTCCTGCTTCCTGCTGGCTCACATCCGAGCGCGTCAAGTCTTCTCTTCGTGCCCTCTCTCAGGCTCCGCCCATGACAATGCACCTCTTCTGCTTCTCGCACACCTCGCAGCATGATAATGGCGGCTACTATACAGTTCAATAAAGTCTATGGCACACAGGACCCAGTGGCACCGGGTTACAAAATCCTGTTTGTGATGCCAGAATGGAGCGCCCGCTAGGGCGGTGGGGTACATGGGCTGGGTCCGACAGTTTTTAAGGGGGTTGTCATGGCAGCAGTGACCGGATCCGTGGCCCTGGGCATCCAATAAAATGGAAATTTAAAGGGGAGTAAAGTTTACAGGGGATGTGTTTGTGACTCCACCTGTGGTGTTCGGCAATGGATGGCTCACTCTGCTTAAGGGGAACATTGGGACTGATGGTGACACAGCTGGGATGGTTCAGCTCCCCACAGGTGGAGCGGGGCCCCAGGGCGACTGGTATAAATGTAAGGGATCGTAGATGGTGGGGTACAGGACTGCATGTGCGGGAAATGACTGGAGGACAAAAGGGCTGCAGTTTCCTTTACCTTTACTTGTTAGTTGCAGGTGCAGTCTGGGGCACGGGTAATAGGTGATGATGGGGTCCGTGCAGCCTGGAAGCAACTTGGGTTCCACTTAGCCAGGTGGGTATAGAGGCCTTCCTTCTGCGCTATTCTCTTAGGTGCTTGCTGCTTTAAGCTCTGCTCAAGTTCCTCCCCTGCATGTTGCTTCTAACCTGTATGGCAGACAGTGTGAGCCTATCACAAGCACTGCCTTTTCACTGGCAGCCCTGGCTCTTGATTTGCTGTGGTACCTCCAGGCGTTCAATGTGGACAGAGAGCTTGTAGCTCCCTACTCTCCAGATTCAGCTGTTGGGGCATACAGCACCCACACGGCCAAGGACTCTGGCATCCTATATTGTCAGCACTCTCTTCTGGGGTGAGCTTGGCTACAGCTTCAATTCCCAGGTTCTCTTCGACTTGCCTCCTCTCCTCTCACTCTCTGACTTCTCGCTAGACTGACTAACTCCACCTCCAGGACAGAACTTATAAGGAAGCTCCCCTGAAACCGGGTCTTAGAGCTGCCCCTTCTGGTATTGAGTCAGGAAGGTGTGGGATGCTGGTATTACCTGGTAAGGGGACCCCTCTTTGCTTCCAGGCATGACATCACCCCCTACAAGGGAGGCAATGTCACTGTGGCAACCGGACTCCTGGGGTGCCACACAACACCTAGTAAAATGATTTGAGCTTTTAAATGATGCAGGTCAAACTATGGAAGTTGGGAATAACAGAGAAGAGGATAGACACCTGAACAAAGCTGAGCCAAATGAAGTTATAAAAAAAAAAAACTTGGCAAACTTGAGGCTACTACGGTCAATGCTACTTAATACTCAAACACCAGATTTTGAAGTTAGAATAATATGCCAGCTTACCTGAGAAGCTCAGGGTGGACCATTACAAAAGAAGGTGGGCTTAAGAGAAGTGAGCAGGGCATGACTCTCACGGGGAGACTAGGTGAGTGAGAGCTAATAACCCGGGCCCCTGCAATTTCCCTCAGACTAGGGAAATCCTGACTGACCCTCTACCTGGAGTTTACACTGATGGTGTGCATGTCCAGGCCTCGAACCTCACCCTGACTCCTGTTTCAACCCTAGGCTGAAACCTCCGCCCACCACCCAGTGAAGAGGTAATACACCAATACCCACAGTTAGCACAGACAAGGATAAAGGAAAATATACACCACGCCGCAGTCACTTAGGAATACACTATAAATGTGCAAGGCAAAATAAATACAAATATAGGAAGGAGTAAATAAGACTAAGGAAAATACACCACCAGCAACAAATCTCCAACAACCAGCTCTCCACTCCAGACCGAGATAACAATGCACAAGACAGAAGCTATAATCGGCGACGCCCAATGATCAGGAGAACTATTTAAAGGCAATGGGCATGGCCCAGCTTCCAATCCGAGGATCAGGTAAATTAACCCCGGAACAGCTAGATGAAATCTAGCCGACGCCAATGAGCAAATAGTGGTCAAAAGCGGAATTACCGCTGTCTGTCGAACGGCCTGGTCTGAACAGCGTCCGACATGACAGTACCCCGCCTTCTACGAGGGACCCCAGGGCCCTCACGGCTTATAGGACCTGGCTTGTCTGGATGGCGACGATGAAAAAACCTGACCAGCCGATCCGCATGAATATCCGAGGCTGGTACCCAGGACCTCTCCTCAGGCCCATAACCACGCCAGTGTACCAAGTACTGTAAAGTGCGATGCACTACACGAGAGTCAACCACCTTGGAGACTTCAAACTCCAAATTACCATCCACCAAGACTGGAGGTGGCATAGGCGCCGCGTCCACAGAGCCCACCACCTTCTTTAGAAGAGACCTGTGGAACACGTTTGTATCTTATACACCGTAGGGAGCTCCAATCGGTACGCTACTGGGTTAATGACGGCGGTGACCCTAAATGGACCAATAAGCCGTGGACCCAATTTAAGGGACGGTATTTTGAGTCTTATGTTTTTTGTGGATAACCACACCCAGTCATCCACACTCAGGTCCGGACCTGGCACACGCCTACTGTCAGCCACACGTTTGTACCTAGCACCCACACTCAACAGGCGCTGTTTAACTCTCCTCCAGACTGATGACAATTGTGCTCCTAACTGATCCTCCTCCGGAACGCCAGAAGAGCCCCTCTGACTCAAGGTACAAAATTGAGGATGTAGCCCGTAAACACAAAAAAACGGAGACTCCCCAGACGACTCCTGGCGGTGATTATTGATGGCAAACTCAGCCAAAGGAAGAAAGGTAGACCACTCCTCCTGATTATCAGAGACAAAGCAGCGTAGGTACTGTTCCAAATTTTGGGTCATACGCTCAGTCTGACCATTTGACTGAGGATGGAACGCCGAAGAATGAGACAACTTGATCCCCAGCCGTGAGCAAAATGCTTTCCAAAATTTTGCCACAAACTGAGACCCCCTATCAGACACGATGTCAGATGGAACCCCATGAGTTCTGACCACCTCCTGCACAAATACCTGAGACAGAGTCTTAGCGTTAGGCAACGAAGGCAAAGACACAAAGTGCGACATTTTAGAAAACCGATCAACAATCACCAAGATGACCGTGTTCCCAGCTGATGAGGGCAAATCAGTGATGAAATCCATGGAGATTTCCGTCCATGGCTTACTAGGTACTTCAAGAGGAAGTAGTGTGCCAACAGGACGGGAGCGGGGCGTCTTAGCCCTAGCGCACGTGGTACAAGCTGACACGTATGAGACCACGTCCTGTCGGATCTTGGGCCACCAAAACCGACGTGACACCAACTCCAAGGTACCTCTAACCCCTGGGTGGCCAGCCAGGACAGCATCATGATGCTCCGCCAAAACCTTTAAGCGGAGATGAAGCGGTACAAATGATTCGTTGATGGGAAGCTCAGATGGTACCTCCTCCTGAGCCTCGGCAATCTCAGCCTCAACCTCGGTAGTGAGAGCCGAAACCACAACACCCTTTTGGAGGATGGGTACTGGATCTTCCCGAGGTTCACCCCCCGGAAAACACCTGGACAGAGCATCCACCTTAGTGTTTTTAGACCCCGGTCTGTAAGTGACAACAAAATTGAACCGCGTGAAAAACAATGCCCAGCGAGCCTGCCTGGGGGACAGACGCTTGGCTGACTCCAAATACAGCAGATTCTTATGATCGGTAATAACAGTAACCTGATGTACCGACCCCTCCAAGAAGTGTCGCCATTCCTCAAAGGCCACCTTGATTGCCAACAACTCCCTGTTGCCGATATCGTAGTTACGTTCGGAGGACGACAGTTTCTTGGAGAAATAGGCGCACGGACGCAAACCACTCAAAGATGAGCCTTGAGATAGTACCGCCCCCACACCAACCTCAGACGCATCGACTTCCACAACAAAGGGTTTTGGTATGTCTGGCTGCACAAGAATGGGGGCTGAAACAAAAATGTTCTTAAGAAATTCAAATGCGCGCACAGCAGCCTCAGGCCAAACGGAGAAATTGGTACCCTTTTTAGTCATGTCAGTTAGCGGTTTAGCAATGATGGAAAAATCCTTGATACATTTCCTATAGTAGTTAGAAAACCCAAGGAACCGCTGAAGTGCTTTCAGGTTACCAGGACGTTCCCAATGCAGCACCGCTTGCACCTTAGCGGCGTCCATTTTAAAACCAGAAGCAGACACAATATAACCCAAGAAAGGCAACTCTTGAACAGAAAATACACATTTCTCAAGTTTAGCATACAGCTTATTCTCTCTGAGAAGCTGTAACACCTGCCTGACATGATTTAAATGAGTATCACGGTCGTAAGAATATATGAGGATGTCATCTAGGTACACGATAACGAATTTCCCCAAAACATGCGAGAACACATCATTGATGAAATGTTGGAACACTGCAGGTGCGTTAGTCAACCCACAAGGCATCACCAAATTTTCAAAATGACCCTCAGGGGTATTAAAAGCCGTCTTCCACTCATCACCTTGACGGACTCTTATGAGGTTGTACGCCCCCCTGAGGTCAAGCTTGGTAAACCACTTAGCACCCGCCACCTGGTTGAACAAATCTGGTATCAGTGGCATTGGGTATGGATCACGAACCGTAATCTGATTCAACTCCCTGAAATCCAAACACGGGGGTAATCCGCCATCTTTCTGCTTCACGAAGAAGAACCCTGCTGCCACCGGCGAGGATGACGGCCTGATGTGCCCTTTGCTCAAGCTTTCAGCAATATAATCTTTTAACGCTTTTCTCTCCGGACCGGAGATGTTAAACATCCTTGCTTTAGGCATCTTGGCCCCTGGTTTAAACCTGATAGAACAGTCATAGGGATGATGTGGCGGCAACTCTGAACAACCCTTTTCAGAGAACACATCCACAAAATCCAGAAGTGACTCCGGAACGCTTGAAGTCACCGCAGCCACACATGTGGCCAGGCAATTCTCCTGGCAGAACTCGCTCCACTGAATTATGTCCTGAGTTTTCCAGTCAATTACCGGGTTGTGCATGGACAACCAAGGAAAACCCAAAACCACCTGAGCAGGAAGATTCCTGAGCACCTTACATGTAACCCGCTCGGAATGTAGAACCCCAATGTGGAGTTTCACCTAAGCCACAAATTCAGTAATCTCCCCCTGAGAGAGAGGAGCAGCATTGATGGTGACCACGCGGATAGGATGAGACAGTTTTTCAATCCTAAAACCTGCTGTGCGCGCAAACTCCTCATCAATGAGATTTGTGGCTGAACCACTATCCACAAAAACAGTAATTGGCAGCTCACTGCCAGCGATAAAAACCTTAGCAGGGAGCATGCATTGAGAAACCACCATGGAGGATATACATAAGCTCAGATTGGTCTCCTCCACACCCTCTGAGCTTAGAAGTTTTACGCCGTTGCGTTTTTCTTAGACAGCAGAAGACAGATGTTAATAAAATGACCAGTTTTACCACAGTAAAAACAGGCTCCCTGCTTCCTGAGCTCAGGGGCTCGACGCTTCACATGTGACACCCCT